>NW_028124943.1:0-115170 GCF_965194825.1 Balaenoptera physalus | reverse complement strand
AAAGCCTCCTATAATAGTGAAGACTGCTCCCATGGACATTAGGTCATGGAAGTGTGCTACTACATAGTATATATCCTGGAGGACAATGTCTGGGGATGAGTTGGCTAAGATGATTCCTGTCAAACCACCTACTGTAAAAAGAAAAACTAAAGCCTAAAACTCATAATATAGTGGGAGGTCATATAGTATTACCTCCGTGAACAGTTGCTAACCAGGGACTTCCCTGGTGACGCAGTGGTTAAGAATTCGTCTGCCAATGCAGGGGACACGGGTTCGAGCCCTTGTCTGGGAAGATTCCACATGCCGCGGAGCAAAAAGCCCGTGTGCCACAACTACTGAGCCTGCCCTCTAGAGCCCGCAAGCCACCACTACTGAAGCCCACGCGCCTAGAGGCCGTGCTCTGCAACAAGAGAAGCCACTGCAATGAAAGGGCCGCACACCGCAACGAAGAGTAGCTGCCGCTCACCGCAAACAGAGAAAGCCCATGCGCAGCAACCAAGACCCAACTCAGCCAAAAAAAAAAAAAAAAAAGAAAAGAAAAAGAAAAATTAAATAAAGAGTTGCTAATCAGCTAGATACTTTTACTCCTGTAGGGATAGAAGTAATTACGGTAGCTGATGCAAAGTGTGCTCCTGAGTCCACAGCTATCCCTATGGTAAACATATGATGGGCCCACAAGAGAACTCCTAAAAAACCAGTGGACATGACTCATACTATTCCCAGATAGCTGAAAGGCAATTTTTGTCCTAAATAGTATGTAATGATATGTGAGTTTATAACAAACCCTGTTAGGCCATGAATACAGACTTCAGGGTGAGCAAAGTATCAAAAGAGGTGTTGGTATAGGATTCGGTCTCCTCCTGCCGGGTCAAAGAAAGTAGTGTTTAGATTTCTATCTCTTAACAGCATGGCAATTCTGGCTGCTTGGACTGAGATTGGTAATTATAGTAATATGGCTATAGTTGTGGAAGATTAAACAAATAATGGTGTTTGGTTTTGGGATATGACTGCTGGTTTTGTATTAAAGACTATAGTAATAAAAGTAATAATACCAAGAATTGAGGAGACACCTGCTAAATGTAAGGAGAAAACAGTTAGGTCGACAGAGGCTCCTGCATGGGCCAGATTGCAGGCTAGAGCTGAATACACGGTCCCACTGGTACCAGAACCAGCTTCTACTATTGGTGATATGAGTAGGAGTAAGAATGATGGGGGAAGTAGGCAAAAGTTTATATGATTTATTGGGGGAAATGCTACTTCAGGTGTCCGAGTTATTAGTGGCCCAAGTCAGTTTTCAAAAGCCTGCAATCATAACGGGTACAGCTATAAAGAAAATTATTACAAGTGCAGGGACTGTTATGACAACCTTACAGATTTGGGCATCTCCAAGTAGCGGTCCAGGTCAGCATAGCTCAGCCTGGATTAATATAATTAAGGTGCTGCCTGCTACTCCAGCTCAAGCACCAAATAGTAAATATAAAATGCCGATATCTTTGTGATTTGTTGAAAATATACAGCAGTGTATGAACAGAGGTAAAATGACTGAGTTAGCATTAGACTGTAAATCTGAAGACAGAGATTGAGCCCTCTTTCTGGCAAACCCTGTGGTGAATCAACAAATTGAATTGTAACTTCAGAGAAGCAGCTTCAATTCTGCCAGTGATTATCCTGCCTTTTTTTTTTCTTTTTTTCTTTCTCAAATGAAGGAGAAGTAGACTGAAGCCAGTTGACTAGAGGATTTGCCTGTTAACTAAAGTTTCCTGGGGTTAAAACTCATCAATCTCGTAAAGATTTGGCTTCAATACAGTGTTTGCTTTACATTCAATTGATGTAGAATAAAGTCTTGCAATCCTTATTTTTAGGAATTAAGTCAATTTCACTTGTTTAGGGTTTTGAAAGCTCTTGGTCTGAACTAACCTAAATTCCTAGTCCAGCACCGATAGAATGGGTGTTGTGTGTAGTAACCGTGAGGGTATTATGATTGGTAACGATAGGAAGGTTATTTCTTTGTATGTTGAAATTGTTTTGTGTTTGTGTTGTTTAATGAAGGGAATATAGTTAGTGATGTGGAGTATGTTAGCTGCAAGTAGAAATATATGCTGAGGACTGCTATGGTGGCTATTAGTGTTGGTAGAATGATGTTGTCGTTTTTGTTATCTCTTGGATAATTATTCATTTGCGTAGAAAGCCTGATAGTGATGGGCGATGTCCTAATGATACTATAATGGTGAGGAAAATGATTGTGATGGGAGGTGTTTTATCTCATGTGTGTGATAATGATACTCTTGTAGTACATGATCTGGGCATAAATAAGAAGAAGATAGTGTTGTTATGATATAAATTAGTATGTTTAGGATTGTTATAATCTGAATATACATTATAATAGCTGTTATTCATCCTATATGGGCAATTGATGAGGAGGGTGTAATATTTTCCAGGTGAGTATGGCGAAGTCTGCCTCAGCCTCCAGCTATGATTTATAATATCACTATGATTAATAGTATATTTAGGTTGATGGATGGTGACATGTGGTATAAAACTGATAGGGGTGCAATTTTGTCATGTTGATAGCATCAGGTCTGCTGTTCATGGGATGCCTCGTGTGACTTCAGGCACTCAGAAGTGAAATGGGGAAAGTCCTACTTTTGTGACAAGGGCGATTGTCATGAGGGTGGATGCTCCTGGATTAAAGATTCTTGTTATTCACTGTGCTCTTTGACCAGAGTATATTAGATTAATGATAATAGCCATTATAAGTAGTATTGATGTGGTGGACTGTTTTAGGAAATATTTGTTGGATGCTTCTGTAGCTTATGGGTTCATGTTTTTTATTAGAATGGGGATACCATTAACCAGTGTGAGCTTGTTATACAATTATATTTCCTGAGAAAATGGTCAGTAGAATGATGGTAAAAACAATGAGAGTTTATTAGCACAGGAAGGATATACAAAAATATTTTGGGGGTATGGGCCTGTAGCTTACTTAGAGAACTTTACTATATAGCATGTGGTGTAATGTGGTAGGTAGCATGGAGAATGTAAAATTATTAGGAAGAATTCAATTCCAGGAATAAGAGCATTGAAACCTCTATGATTTACTCTATCAAAGTAACTCTTTTGTCAGACATATTTCTTAAATTTGTGGTGGGTTGCCTGGTATGATGACAAGTAGTGAAAACTCTCATATACATAGGGTTAATGTTAGTCGTAAAAAAACTTTTCATAAGAGATGTATGCGTTGATCATATCAAAATTGTAGGTAGGAGGCTCAAATTCATAGAAAGGAGATTGTTAGATGTGTTTTAATGATGACTTGGGCTGTATATAATTCTGGCACCTAGGGATTGTCGAATGCTCTTAAAAATAGATTGCTGTGGAAATGTTTATTATAGGGAAATTGACATATTCTCTAGGAGGGACGGGGTGAATGGGCCTGCTACATTTTCTACATTGAAGACATATACAGGTTTTGATGCTACTTCCGTTAAATCAAGTGGGGCTTCATTGGATTTCTGCTACTGCGGAGATAATCAAATTCTGGGTAGGGGTCAGGAGAAAATTAGTCATAGGTGTTCTTGTGTAATAATTACTGTTGAAAGTGTAAATGATCCATTTATCAGTAAGACTGAGAATAGAATAACTGCTACATTACTTCATAGGAGATGATTGTCTGTGCTATTGTTCCTAGAGCTCCAGTGAGTGTGTATTTTGAATGTGAAGTTCATCCAGATCTGAGGATGGAGTAAATGGCTAGGTGTGATATGGCTAATAGAAATAATATGCCTACATTTATATTAATTAGTGGATAAGATATGGGAAGAGGAATTCATGTTGTGAGAGCCATGGTTAAGGCTAGCATTGGGGTTAAGGCTAGCAAGAGAAGCCACCGCAATGAGAAGCCCGCGCACCGCAACAAAGAGTAGCCCCCGCTTGCTGCAACTAGAGAAAGCCTGCGCATAGCAATGAAGACCCAACGCAGCCAAAAACAAATTAATTAATTAATTAGTTAACTATTTTAAACAAAAGTACTATATCCTTCAGTACAGCTTCTCTGGGAAGAACACAGAGATGGCGTAAGAGAGTGAGAAAGACCAATATTTAGTGCACATCTCTCATGCAGGTGCTCTGCTGGCTCAGATAGATTTATCCCCACTTTACAAAGGAGGAAATAATCTCAGAGAGGTTTAGTAATTTTCCCAAAGCCAAACAGCTATGGAGTGGCAGAACCAAGATCTGAACCAAGTCTGTTACCTTCAAAGCCTAAGTCCTCATCACAACAAAACTCAATTAATATTTACATTTATCGAATTACATTGCAACCTGGGGAGTTCTTGGCACAATCCTGAAGAAGAGTGAGAAAGAAAGAAATAGCATTGTTCCTACAGTCAACCCACATTTTTGGAGCAGCTGCTAGATGCCTGGCCCTTTTTGGGCTTCAGCAGTGATCAAGACAGGAAGAGTCCTGCTTTCATGAACCACGTAGTGGGGAGAAGAGACGGGTGCAACTTGGGTGAGGGATTTCACCTTGCTGGACCTCTGTTTTGTCATCTGCAAAATGGGATGGGTGTTCCTCATTTTCTGGGATTGTCCAGCCCTCACATTCTCTGATTCCATAAGAAGCATTTGTTTTCCTGTTTCTTTAAAATTCATTCAGGCCGTGAGCTGTGATGAATGTGGTTAGCTGCTCCCCAAATCACTCTATTCCCACCCTTTTCCTGTGATCAGGTCTTTCCCGAAACATGACACAGTCAGTCAAGTCACAGAACCTAAGGGGCACCCAGCAGAAAAATTTCAACCCTTGCTTCCCAGGAGCTCTGCGGTCTACCTGCCAGGTAAACTTAACTCACCTGGCACAAGGTGGCCATCCCTGGTTTCACATCAACATGATCTCAGGCACAAACCTCCTTGTTTTTCCATTTTGTCTTTAAGTTACTTGTTGAAACAACTGCACAAATATGACACAGATAGAAAATCAGGCATCTTCTGCCCCCAGTGCCTACTAATAAATGATTTTCTGCCACTTTAATGATAAAGATAGAACATTTCCACATTCTGCTACCCTTATTATTTGTCATTTTTGTTGATATTTCTATTGACTACATCTTTCAATATTTTAACAATGGAACATTTATTTAGGGTGTTCCAGACCCAGCCTTTAGTGGTAAAGGTTTCGTTGTTATATTTCTATTATGTTTCCTTTAAAAATCATTATCCTATTTAAACGAATTAAGTCAATTCTATAGGCATTTATCTTATGATATTGATGAAATTGATACATAGAGGGCAGTAGTACAAGTTGATTGGACTTGAGAACCTCTATTAGCACAGTTAAGTATAAATATTATCTATATGTAAACCAAAGTACAGGCCGAGTGAGATTCTCTGACTTTTTTCCACTGTCTGCCCCTCAAGCCTGTGAGAAATGGAATAGTTCTTGCCCTATCAGTAAACAAAGGATGTCACAGTCTTCAGCACTTGCAGCCCTCCAATGTGAGCCGGCGGGCCCTGAGGCACTCAGGATATGCAAATACAGAATGCAGGCCCCAGAGAGCTGAGGTGCATATCAAAGGAAGGAATTCAGTGAGCCCAGGCAAAGAAAAGCGCCGCATTCCTCACCTTGGGAGAGCTGGTTTTCCTTAGTTAACAATCACCTTTTGATGTTCCCCATTACCTGCGTCAGTTCCCTGCCCTGTCCCCTCCCCCCGGTACTTTAGCTCAGGGAGGAAGGAGCGCAGAGGGACTCAGCTGAATAAGGGGCCTGCGCGCCTCGGGAGGAGTTTTCAGCCGCTTTCCCCGCAGTCGGGAAGAGGGGCGATGACGCTGCAGCCGGACCCTGCGCCTCCCTTGCCCCGTTTCCCCTCAGGACGCTCAGGCCGACCCCCTCCTCACGCCCACCAGGCCTCGCGAGCCAGGACGAGGGCAGGGGCGAGAGGACGGACCGAAGTTCCCTGGGACCAGACGCTGGAGGCCGCTCTTTCTGCACAGCTGCGGCGGGTGGCAGCGAACCCCTGCCCCTCAGAAGCTAGTCTTGTGCTGCCGACCGGGCACCGGACCAGGCGGAGGGTCGGCGCCCACTTACCCGGCCCGCCGTCCCCGCGACTGTCATGGCTTCGGCCGCCGGGGCACCTCCAGAGCCGGCAGCCTCAGTGAGGTTGCCCTCCCCTCGGGCTCCGGGGCAGTTCCGTGAAGGCGGAGGGAAGAGACCCCGCCTGAGCCAGGAGTTCCAGCTCTGAGGAAACGCGGGCTCTGTTCAGCGCGCAGTGGGTGGGACCGCTCTGCCCCGAGGCCTTCCGGGAGGGAGCGGGGCGGCGGGGGAGGGCGCCGCCAGGAGCGCAGGGCCCCGTCGGGGGTCCTGGAGGGGCGGCCCGGCCTGGGGGCCATGCCCATTGTGGCCGCAGCCCAGGCCTTTTTCCTGGAATCCTACCCAAAAAAATTAGAAAGATACACAGTCTATAGTAAATACTCACAAGTGATTGTTGCTGCTGTGCTCACTATTCTATTAAAGGTGTAAAATCCATAAAACACTTTAAGTTCAAAATTAAATATGAATTTTTACCTTTCTAATTATGTCTCTGATATTCACAGTTGTGGTTAATGAATCAGAGACTGTGGCATCACTAGTTAAAAATGAGCTTGTGAAAAAAATAGAACTCAGGCCCACCGGACCTACTGAATCACAATCTGCACTTTTACAATCTCCCCAGTGTACTCGTGTACCCATGAATAGTTGAAAGGTACATTTCTACCTCGACAGGTCTTTTCTCTATGAGAAATACACACATTTTATCCAGTTTGATATAAATAAAACACTCAAAAATGCATATGCCTGTGTTGAAACCATCATTTTATCATTTCTTTTTCAGACAAGTATAGTCTCTATACTGGTTTTGTGGCTCACATGCCATACTCTTTTCTTGTAGGTAGAAATAAGGTAGAGAAAGTCACTTTGTAAAAAAAGAAATTGTATATATATATATATATATATATATATATATATATGTATTAGTGGATAATTGAAGACACTCTTCTAAATTAAAACCTTCCTTAACTTGCTGTTTTCTTCTTGGGTCATATTATGAACTCTTCCCGTGGCCACATGGCATGTGTACGTTTAATTTCAGGGACTGCTGACATTCCAGGATGTGGCCATAGATTTTTATCAAGAGGAGTGAGAATGCCTGGACCAAGATCAATGGGAATTGTACAGGGATGTGATGTTAGAGAAGTATAGGAACCTGCTCTCCTTGGGTGAGGATACCTTCCTTCCAGAATTCCTTATCCAACCACAGGGTTTGGAGTCCTTCATTTGTAGAATATCTCGTGGAATCTTCTGCTTCCTACAATGGGGTTTCAGATTGCAACGTCTCAGGAAAGATTGGGAGTTTGTGGGTATAATTTTTCTTATTCTTTTAAAATTGCAGCCTCCCTTTTAATATACTTTGTAACTGCTTGGGATGTGTCTATATGAACTGTGTACTATATGCTTCTGTTATAGTCCTTACAATCTTTTATTGCCTTATTTTCTCTAACAATTTTCCATGGATTCTTTGGGCTTAAGGTATATTAACAGGGAGACTGCGAATCTGGGACTTCCCTGGTGATGCAGTGATTAAGAATTCGCCTGCAAATGCAGGGGACCCGGTTCGATCCCCGGTCCGGGAAGATCTCACGTGCCACGGAACAACTAAGCCATTGGGCCACAACTACTGAGTCTGCACGCCACAACTACTGAAGACGGTGTGTCTTGAGCCCATGCGCCATTTATTTTTTGGAGAATAAAACCACTTCTGAGTGATTAAAATTTAGGCCAGCTAGTCAAAATGCTTTATCACCTGTTCTTCTAAAACACTGGTCCATGGAACAAGTTTTACTAGGGATAACAGTGTAATTGTATTCTGGAGTTCATATGGGCAATATGGTTTATGACCTTGTTGCTGGATCACGACATTTCAACGGTATAACTGCTATTAATTGTCTGTTTGTTCAACGATTAAAGTCTCACGTGATCTGAGTTCAGACTGGAGTCATCCTGGTTGGTTTCTGTCTATTGCAGATTTCTTCCAGTATGAAAGGACAAGAGCAATACGGCTTCCTTTACAAAATGTCTTCAAACTAAATGATGATATAATCTGCATTCAATTAATTTATACATACCCTACTGTAGAACAGGGTTCGTTACGCTGGCAGAGCCCGGTAATTATGTAAAACTGAAACTTTTTCTGCACTGGTTCAAGTCCTCTTCCTAAGAATATGTTTATAATCAACATTCTTTCACAAATTACCCAATTTAATTCACCATAGCATTCCTCATATTAACTAAATGGAAAATCCTAGGCTATATACAAATCCAGAAAGGGCCAAAAATCGTCAGCCCCCATGGATGATTACAACCTATTGCTGAGGCGTTCAAATTACTTATTAAAGAACCACTATGTCCATCAACATCATCAATTTTTATATTATTGCCCCAATGCTAGCCTTAACCCTGGCTCTCACAACATGAATTCCTCTTCCCATATCTTATCCACTAATTAGTATAAATGTAGGCATATTATTTCTATTAGCCATATCACACCTAGCCATTTATTCCATCCTCAGATCTGGATGAACTTCACATTCAAAATACTCACTCACTGGAGCTCCAGGAACAATAGCACAGACGATCATCTCATATGAAGTAATGTAGCAGTTATTCTATTCTCAGTCTTACTGGTAAATGGATCATTTACACTTTCAACAGTAATTATTACACAAGAACACCTATGACTAATTTTCTCCTGACCCCTACCCAGAATTTGATTATCTCCGCAGTAGCAGAAATCCAGTGAAGCCCCACTTGATTTAACAGAAGTAGAATCAAAACCTGTACATGTCTTCAATGTAGAAAATGTAGCAGGCCCATTCACCCCGTCCTTCCTAGAGAATATGTCAATTTCCCTATAATAAACGTTTCCACAGCAATCTATTTTTAGGAGCATTCGACAATCCCTAGGTGCCAGAATTATAGATTCTTTCATCTTGTAAATATAGTTTTCTTTAAAAAATAATTTTTATAGTTTTACTACCTTTAAACAAAATGTACTCCATTGCTGTGGAATATTCCTTCATAGGAGCGTGCATGGTTCATTTCTGCATCCGTCTGTGATGGCCTTCAGGTTCCTTCAGGTTTGGCTCCTGTGGCTGCAAGTCCATGTCCGTGTGTCCTGGTGCAGGGCTGGTGGGTTTGTGTTCAACTGGGAGGAGCACTGTGGGTCTCTGTGCACGGACTTCGCTATCTGAGGCCCGATTGCTTCAGAAGTGGTTGCATCCCCCCGTTGCGTACCAGGCTTTCCATTGCTCCACATCCTGCTGATGTTTGATACTATGTCTTTCATGTCTGCCATTCTGGTAGGTGTATGCACAGTATTTTGCTTATGGCTTTAATCCCTCTGTTGTTAGTGAAGTTGTGCATCTTGTGGTATTCATGGACTATTTCCTGTTGTTTTTTGAAAAGTTTTAAAAATTGTGGTCTGGTACACATAACATAAAATGTACTATCTTAAGCATTTTTAAGTGCACATTTCAGGGTCAGGAAGTAATTCACACTGTTGTGCAAACCTGACCACCATCATCCTCCAGAACTTTTTCATCTTGCAAAATTGAAACAGTCCCCATTAAACACTCACTCCCCATTGTCCCTCCCTCAGCCTCTGGCCCTCAACATCCTACTTTATGTCTCTATATTTCCGACTGCTCTAGGGACCTTGTATGAGTGGATCAAGCACTGTTTGTTTTTTTGTGTCTAGCTTACATCACTGAGCATAATGCCCTCAAGGTTCATCCCTGCTGCATCCTGTGTCAGAATTGACTTGCTTTTTAGGCTGAATAGCCTTTCCTTGTATTGATGGACCGTGTTTTTCTTCTCCATTCATCCATTAGTGGACACATGTAATATCTACATTCATTTCTACTGTCATAATATTTGTGGAATAAAATCAGAAAGTCCTATGAATCAAAAGTCATTTGCCATTAACTTTTTTCTTAAACTTTTTGTTGTGGAAAACATCAAGGCTAAGAAAAGGGAAAAATACATGTCAGCTTCACTTGTGTTCAGGAATTAATGCTTTACGGATTCACTTTATTCCCTGTGTGTGTGCTATGCGTGTGCATGTGCCTGTTTGCATACATATGCTGTGCATGTGCATAGGTATGTGAACTTGCACACATTAGTGTGTGCATGGGCATATGGGTGCATGTGTGTTCACATGCTAGTGTGTGAATATATTTGTGCTGTGCACGTGCATATGTTTGTGTGTGTGCTGTGCCTGCCTGTGCGCACACCTGTGTGTTTGCTGGAACCACTTGCAAGTTGGCTGCAGACTGAATTGTGCCCCAGATATATCCGCACGCAGCTGCTCTAACAATCCTGCGTAGCCACGTAAAGGTCACAGATCTCAGGGATTTAAATGGACGGAGCAGGATATACTGACACAGAGTTTGTCTCTGCGGTGTGTCCTGTCCCCTTTGAGATTTCCAAGCTCTGCATTAAGGGTGTTTTCCTGATTAACCTGTGGTTCCTTTTCTTCTCTTCATCTTGTCAGAGTTTGTCTTCCAATGACTGTCACTGTCTCAGTAACATCCTTCACACCTTCTTTACATTCAGTCACCTGTCCCAGGTCCCCTAAAGCAACAATGTCACCGTTGGAGAGCCTGGCCAAGGCTGGGGTGCACCTCCTGTTGGCCTGGCCTCCAGGCCCTGCCCTTGGCTCCTGTTTTCTCATATCTCAGCCAGGCCCCGACTTGGATCGGGCCGACACGTCTTTCCTCACAGGGTCCCATCGCCCAGTCAAGGGGGTTCATTCTCCCCAAACACAGCATCAGGAGTCGGGGGCTGACAGTCCCCACTGGGTCTCCTTCATGTGAGACCCTGTGCTGTTGAAAGAGCAGGCACCCTGCCCTCGGGGGTGGGGGACTGGGGGGCGACATGCGGCCCACAATGGGCAGGCGGGTGTCTGGGTGGGGCGAGCCAGTATGCAAGGAGTTCCGCGGTGGGTTCTCCTCTCCAACGGCTTCTGTGCCCCTACCTCTCCCCGTGCCTCCCCTCGAAGACAGCGCGGTGCCCGGGTTGGGAACCATGGGAGCCGTCAGCCACCGCCCCCTCTACACACACACACACACGCACACGGACACGCACACGCACACGCTGCAGGGAAGCAGGACCTGAGTGCAGGGGTCTCAGCGGCCCTGAGCGCCCCGCCCGGAATCGGCCAGCCGAATGGACAGACCGGATCTCCCGGCCCGGACCATGCAGGACTCTCCTGACCTGGCTTGCAGTGTGGCCGCCTCCTTCTGGAAGCCTGGGAGGCTGGAATCAGGCCACTTCTTGTCTGTCCTGGCAGCAGACTGGGCTGCACTCTAAGAAGTTCGTGGCTCGCCCGTGGATCCTGACCATCAGGTGGCCAGAGACATTGGGAACATTTCTGTTTTGCCTGTTGAAATGTTTAATGACAAAGATTTTGTTCAGTTTCCTGATGTGGGTGTCCAAAGATGAGAGACCCATGTGTGTGATCTGTACCCCCTATGAGATCAGCCCTAAGCTAGTTTAAACATGATCAAGTTGTGTCTACATGGTAGATTTAGACCTCTGCATGTCCTGTCTACTGATTATGTTTAGAGCTGACCATGTGTTGTCTAGAATAAGAAGATTTAGACCTGACCATGTTCTCTGTACGCTAGGACTATGGGGACCTGGGTAGAGACCCGGCCTGGCCTCAGTACTGGGAAGCTCCGTGCCTGCATCTGAATGTCAGTGCTTAGATGTCTGGGGTCTGGAGATGAGGTGGGCTTGTGTACGTAACAGCCTCTCTTCTGAGTGTGGTGACCTGGTCCTCCCAAGGGTCAGTGCTATGGTCGGGGCCTTAGTCTTAATCCCTGCAAGGTTCACCTTCCCTGGGGCTCATGGAGAATCCTCAGCAGGACTACCTGGCCATAATTCCAATTTACCAGCACGTGCATGGTGCATAGGGAAGCAGGGTTAGCTGCTGAATTGATTGCAGGGCACGCAGATCGGGCAAAAGGCCGATGGGTGACAGCTGAGGATGCTGCTGAGCTCTCCCTCCAGTCTACCGTCCCTACTCAGCAGAGTCCAGAGCTGCCCCTCGGCTTTCAGCCCTGCTGTCCTGTGAGTTTTCTCAACATGTAAGTGAGACGAGAAAGGACTGAGCATGCCAGCACCAGGGTCGTGTGTTCAACTCTAGTATGAAAGCTGTAAAAACAGTTAAAATCACACAGAACCATAGTGAGAAGAGGAGGACTCCTCTGGGACAAGTGTGGGGAAAGGAGACCCACCTGACACTTTTTCCCATCCCAGGAGGTCCCAGGGACCCAGCTTGTTTCCACATTGGGGGAGCCCCCTGCAGAGCCATGGTGTCCTGACCAAGGGGACGTGTGACCCCAGGTGCAGGGTCTGGGGAGGTGAGGTCACCCTGGGACTGTGGACATGTGACCCAGGTGGAGGGGTCTGGGGAGGTGGGTCACCCTGGTGAGTGTGGATGTGTGGCCCCAGGTATAGGGTGCGGGGACTGTGTGGGTCTCACCATACCTGCATGGGTCAGGATCACATGGATGGGGAGACCGCATATGCGCTCTTTGCCTGCAGTGTGTCCTGTCCCCTTTGAGATTTCCAACCTCTGCATTAAGGGTGTTGTCCTGATTAACCTGTGGTTCCTTTTCTTCTCTTCATCTTGTCACAATCATATGAGGTCAGGCATGTTTGAGTGGGTTGCTGCTCTGTGTTCCGGTGAGTGACAACACTTGGTGGTATCGTATTAATACTATAGCATATCAAATGTCTAATCTATGGGGGTCACCACTGCCTGGGTCCCCCTGGACAGAGGTCAGGTGAGCACAGACTAGCCCCCCCTAAGAATGGTCTCCCACGTGCTCTGTGAGGGTACCGTGATGGCCCCTAAGGTAGGGGACTGTGTCTGGGCCTCCGACATTTGTGATGAAGGGGAGTCGAAATGGAATCTCAATTAACAAGACATTATTTGAAGAATTTTTTTCAAGTGAAATAAAACACACGTCACATACCCTTTACCATCATCACCATTTTAAGTGCACGTTTCTGAAGGCATCAGATAGATTCACTTTCTCGTGGAGCCATCACCACCATCACTAGAACTTTTCGTCCTGCAAAACCAAAATTCCACAACCATGAAAGTCTCATTCCCCATTCCCTCCCACTGCCCCTGGCACCGATATCCACTTCAGTCCCTGAGTTGTCGACTCCAGGGCACCCACTGGAGTGGAATCCTGCCGTGTTTGCTGACGGGTCATTTTGGAAGAGCTGACTTTCAGTCTGAAGCTCTGCCTGTTCGCATCTGAAGAATCTGCATTTAAGGAGAGGGTGTATGAGGAAGGGGGTGTATGCGGGACAAAGGTGTCCGGGGTGCAGGTGAGCCAGGACCTGACCAGCTGCCTTTTGGGTCCTCTGGTCCCATCTCTTGGTCTGTGCCTCATCTGCATCATCACTGTCCCCGCTGCCACCGCTGGGGTGTTGTTGTCTGAGTGAGAGTCCCCTGGTGCCCCTGCTCTCCTCCCCTCCTCCTGCTGGTTGCGGAGGGAACTGCTTGCTGTGTGGTCTCTACTCCTGAGGCATGAAGGACCCTGTAGCATGGACCTGCAGAGTGTGGGGTGTGGTCCCAAGAGCATGGGGCCCACATAGGACACGACATCAGGGCGTGACAAGTGCTAGGGCTGCCTCATCACTGACAGGGAATGTTGCCCAGATCCTGCTCCAGAGGGCGTGGTGGGTGGCCTGGGACCCTAGAGGCCCCATTCCTATATTGGAGCTTGGAGAGTGCATCCCCATGGGCTGCAGATTCACCCCATATCTCAGCCATATCCCTCTGTCCTGTCTTTGAACTCAGGAAAACGAGCTCTCTTGTCCACAACATAGGCCTGGTCCTGTTGATATTACGATTCTTTAAGTTAGGCGTCCTGGGATAGCAGCTCCTTTTAGGCCTGAGAAGGAACAACTCCGGAGTGTACAACGATTTCAGATGAAACTAATATTCAATGACTATCCCTAACTACTCGGTTGTTGACTTCTATTAGTCATTATTCTCCTGGTTTTAGCTCTGATGTGGGGATTACAGAGGAGTCAACATTTAAATCTTCGTAATCTGTGTATTTGTAGCTTCAGTATCGTTACTGACCCATAGTTTTTTATGGTTTGGGAAGAGTTTTTGATTTCATGTATCATGTAAAGGATTCACAATGATGATAGGGCAATTAAGATTACAATAATAGCTAGTAAATTGTTCACATTTTCTCTACCTGTGCATCTATTGTATGCATATGAGTTTAGATGTCAATATTAGTGAAATGATATAGAGGACTAGAGAATTTATTTTAAAAATCACTATTAATGTGTGATGAAGAAAATGTAAAAGTTCTTCCATAATCGGTGATGTTGTATCTTGAGAGCCTAGATGAAATTGATATGCCTTAGTGATATACAGGATTTTAGCCTATCATTTAACTTTGACAAATCTACATCACTTTTTACTTTTATCTCATTTATTGAGGAAGACATAATTGTTATGGTGTTGGCTTGAAACTGGTTGAAAAGGACTTGAGTCCTTCCTTATTTTACATTGACATAGGTAGGATCTTGAAACGTAGGATATGGTGGAGGACATCCGTGTAACCATTCTAGGTTAGGGGTAGCAATTTCCACTGCTAAGACTTCTTGTTTAGACACAAATGCTTTTCAAAGTATGAAGATTATTAGCATTACTGCTGCTACTGAGATGAATGAGCCTAAAGACAAAATATTTCATGTTGTGTGTGCCTCAGGGTACTCAGACTAATGTAGTGACCTCCCTGAGAGGCCACGAAAGTGCTGCAGGAAGTCATATTTACTACTACAAATATACTTGTGAAGTGAATTTTTGCTCATGCTGAGTTAACTGTATAACCTGAGAATAGTGGGAATCAGTGTAGAAAGCCTCCTATAATAGTGAAGACTGCTCCCATGGACATTAGGTCATGGAAGTGTGCTACTACATAGTATGTATCCTGGAGGACAATGTCTGGGGATGAGTTGGCTAAGATGTTTCCTGTCAAACCACCTACTGTAAAAAGAAAAACTAAAGCCTAAAACTCACAATATAGTGGGAGGTCATATAGTATTACCTCCGTGAACAGTTGCTAACTAGGGACTTCCCTGGTGACGCAGTGGTTAAGAATTCGTCTGCCAATGCAGGGGACACGGGTTCGAGCCCTTGTCTGGGAAGATTCCACATGCCGTGGAGCAAAAAGCCCGTGTGCCACAACTACTGAGCCTGCCCTCTAGAGCCCGCAAGCCACCACTACTGAAGCCCACGAGCCTAGAGGCCGTGCTCTGCAACAAGAGAAGCCACTGCAATGAAAGGGCCGCACACCGCAACGAAGAGTAGCTGCCGCTCACCGCAACCAGAGAAAGCCAATGCGCAGCAACCAAGACCCAACTCAGCCAAAAAAAAAAAAAAGAAAAGAAAAAGAAAAATTAAATAAAGAGTTGCTAATCAGCTAGATACTTTTACTCCTGTAGGGATAGAAGTAATTACGGTAGCTGATGCAAAGTATGCTCCTGAGTCCACAGCTATCCCTATGGTAAACATATGATGGGCCCACAAGAGAACTCCTAAAAAACCAGTGGACATGACTCATACTATTCCCAGATAGCTGAAAGGCAATTTTTGTCCTAAATAGTATGTAATGATATGTGAGTTTATAACAAACCCTGTTAGGCCATGAATACAGACTTCAGGGTGAGCAAAGTATCAAAAGAGGTGTTGGTATAGGATTCGGTCTCCTCCTGCCGGGTCAAAGAAAGTAGTGTTTAGATTTCTATCTCTTAACAGCATGGCAATTCTGGCTGCTTGGACTGAGATTGATAATTATAGTAATATGGCTATAGTTGTGGAAGATTAAACAAATAATGGTGTTTGGTATTGGGATATGACTGCTGGTTTTGTATTAAAGACTATAGTAATAAAAGTAATAATACCAAGAATTGAGGAGACACCTGCTAAATGTAAGGAGAAAACAGTTAGGTCGACAGAGGCTCCTGCATGGGCCAGATTGCAGGCTAGAGCTGAATACACGGTCCCACTGGTACCAGAACCAGCTTCTACTATTGGTGATATGAGTAGGAGTAAGAATGATGGGGGAAGTAGGCAAAAGTTTATATGATTTATTGGGGGAAATGCTACTTCAGGTGTCCGAGTTATTAGTGGCCCAAGTCAGTTTTCAAAAGCCTGCAATCATAACGGGTACAGCTATAAAGAAAATTATTACAAGTGCAGGGACTGTTATGACAACCTTACAGATTTGGGCATCTCCAAGTAGCGGTCCAGGTCAGCATAGCTCAGCCTGGATTAATATAATTAAGGTGCTGCCTGCTACTCCAGCTCAAGCACCAAATAGTAAATATAAAATGCCGATATCTTTGTGATTTGTTGAAAATATACAGCAGTGTATGAACAGAGGTAAAATGACTGAGTTAGCATTAGACTGTAAATCTGAAGACAGAGATTGAGCCCTCTTTCTGGCAAACCCTGTGGTGAATCAACAAATTGAATTGTAACTTCAGAGAAGCAGCTTCAATTCTGCCAGTGATTATCCTGCCTTTTTTTTTTCTTTTTTTCTTTCTCAAATGAAGGAGAAGTAGACTGAAGCCAGTTGACTAGAGGATTTGCCTGTTAACTAAAGTTTCCTGGGGTTAAAACTCATCAATCTCGTAAAGATTTGGCTTCAATACAGTGTTTGCTTTACATTCAATTGATGTAGAATAAAGTCTTGCAATCCTTATTTTTAGGAATTAAGTCAATTTCACTTGTTTAGGGTTTTGAAAGCTCTTGGTCTGAACTAACCTAAATTCCTAGTCCAGCACCGATAGAATGGGTGTTGTGTGTAGTAACCGTGAGGGTATTATGATTGGTAACGATAGGAAGGTTATTTCTTTGTATGTTGAAATTGTTTTGTGTTTGTGTTGTTTAATGAAGGGAATATAGTTAGTGATGTGGAGTATGTTAGCTGCAAGTAGAAATATATGCTGAGGACTGCTATGGTGGCTATTAGTGTTGGTAGAATGATGTTGTCGTTTTTGTTATCTCTTGGATAATTATTCATTTGCGTAGAAAGCCTGATAGTGATGGGCGATGTCCTAATGATACTATAATGGTGAGGAAAATGATTGTGATGGGAGGTGTTTTATCTCATGTGTGTGATAATGATACTCTTGTAGTACATGATCTGGGCATAAATAAGAAGAAGATAGTGTTGTTATGATATAAATTAGTATGTTTAGGATTGTTATAATCTGAATATACATTATAATAGCTGTTATTCATCCTATATGGGCAATTGATGAGGAGGGTGTAATATTTTCCAGGTGAGTATGGCGAAGTCTGCCTCAGCCTCCAGCTATGATTTATAATATCACTATGATTAATAGTATATTTAGGTTGATGGATGGTGACATGTGGTATAAAACTGATAGGGGTGCAATTTTGTCATGTTGATAGCATCAGGTCTGCTGTTCATGGGATGCCTCGTGTGACTTCAGGCACTCAGAAGTGAAATGGGGAAAGTCCTACTTTTGTGACAAGGGCGATTGTCATGAGGGTGGATGCTCCTGGATTAAAGATTCTTGTTATTCACTGTGCTCTTTGACCAGAGTATATTAGATTAATGATAATAGCCATTATAAGTAGTATTGATGTGGTGGACTGTTTTAGGAAATATTTGTTGGATGCTTCTGTAGCTTATGGGTTCATGTTTTTTATTAGAATGGGGATACCATTAACCAGTGTGAGCTTGTTATACAATTATATTTCCTGAGAAAATGGTCAGTAGAATGATGGTAAAAACAATGAGAGTTTATTAGCACAGGAAGGATATACAAAAATATTTTGGGGGTATGGGCCTGTAGCTTACTTAGAGAACTTTACTATATAGCATGTGGTGTAATGTGGTAGGTAGCATGGAGAATGTAAAATTATTAGGAAGAATTCAATTCCAGGAATAAGAGCATTGAAACCTCTATGATTTACTCTATCAAAGTAACTCTTTTGTCAGACATATTTCTTAAATTTGTGGTGGGTTGCCTGGTATGATGACAAGTAGTGAAAACTCTCATATACATAGGGTTAATGTTAGTCGTAAAAAAACTTTTCATAAGAGATGTATGCGTTGATCATATCAAAATTGTAGGTAGGAGGCTCAAATTCATAGAAAGGAGATTGTTAGATGTGTTTTAATGATGACTTGGGCTGTATATAATTCTGGCACCTAGGGATTGTCGAATGCTCTTAAAAATAGATTGCTGTGGAAATGTTTATTATAGGGAAATTGACATATTCTCTAAGAGGGACGGGGTGAATGGGCCTGCTACATTTTCTACATTGAAGACATATACAGGTTTTGATGCTACTTCCGTTAAATCAAGTGGGGCTTCATTGGATTTCTGCTACTGCGGAGATAATCAAATTCTGGGTAGGGGTCAGGAGAAAATTAGTCATAGGTGTTCTTGTGTAATAATTACTGTTGAAAGTGTAAATGATCCATTTATCAGTAAGACTGAGAATAGAATAACTGCTACATTACTTCATAGGAGATGATTGTCTGTGCTATTGTTCCTAGAGCTCCAGTGAGTGTGTATTTTGAATGTGAAGTTCATCCAGATCTGAGGATGGAGTAAATGGCTAGGTGTGATATGGCTAATAGAAATAATATGCCTACATTTATATTAATTAGTGGATAAGATATGGGAAGAGGAATTCATGTTGTGAGAGCCATGGTTAAGGCTAGCATTGGGGTTAAGGCTAGCAAGAGAAGCCACCGCAATGAGAAGCCCGCGCACCGCAACAAAGAGTAGCCCCCGCTTGCTGCAACTAGAGAAAGCCTGCGCATAGCAACGAAGACCCAACGCAGCCAAAAACAAATTAATTAATTAATTAGTTAACTATTTTAAACAAAAGTACTATATCCTTCAGTACAGCTTCTCTGGGAAGAACACAGAGATGGCGTAAGAGAGTGAGAAAGACCAATATTTAGTGCACATCTCTCATGCAGGTGCTCTGCTGGCTCAGATAGATTTATCCCCACTTTACAAAGGAGGAAATAATCTCAGAGAGGTTTAGTAATTTTCCCAAAGCCAAACAGCTATGGAGTGGCAGAACCAAGATCTGAACCAAGTCTGTTACCTTCAAAGCCTAAGTCCTCATCACAACAAAACTCAATTAATATTTACATTTATCGAATTACATTGCAACCTGGGGAGTTCTTGGCACAATCCTGAAGAAGAGTGAGAAAGAAAGAAATAGCATTGTTCCTACAGTCAACCCACATTTTTGGAGCAGCTGCTAGATGCCTGGCCCTTTTTGGGCTTCAGCAGTGATCAAGACAGGAAGAGTCCTGCTTTCATGAACCACGTAGTGGGGAGGAGAGACGGGTGCAACTTGGGTGAGGGATTTCACCTTGCTGGACCTCTGTTTTGTCATCTGCAAAATGGGATGGGTGTTCCTCATTTTCTGGGATTGTCCAGCCCTCACATTCTCTGATTCCATAAGAAGCATTTGTTTTCCTGTTTCATTAAAATTCATTCAGGCCGTGAGCTGTGATGAATGTGGTTAGCTGCTCCCCAAATCACTCTATTCCCACCCTTTTCCTGTGATCAGGTCTTTCCCGAAACATGACTCACAGTCAGTCAAGTCACAGAACCTAAGGGGCACCAAGCAGAAAAATTTCAACCCTTGCTTCCCAGGAGCTCTGCGGTCTACCTGCCAGGTAAACTTAACTCACCTGGCACAAGGTGGCCATCCCTGGTTTCACATCAACATGATCTCAGGCACAAACCTCCTTGTTTTTCCATTTTGTCTTTAAGTTACTTGTTGAAACAACTGCACAAATATGACACAGATAGAAAATCAGGCATCTTCTGCCCCCAGTGCCTACTAATAAATGATTTTCTGCCACTTTAATGATAAAGATAGAACATTTCCACATTCTGCTACCCTTATTATTTGTCATTTTTGTTGATATTTCTATTGACTACATCTTTCAATATTTTAACAATGGAACATTTATTTAGGGTGTTCCAGACCCAGCCTTTAGTGGTAAAGGTTTCGTTGTTATATTTCTATTATGTTTCCTTTAAAAATCATTATCCTATTTAAACGGATTAAGTCAATTCTATAGGCATTTATCTTATGATATTGATGAAATTGATACATAGAGGGCAGTAGTACAAGTTGACTGGACTTGAGAACCTCTATTAGCACAGTTAAGTATAAATATTATCTATATGTAAACCAAAGTACAGGCCGAGTGAGATTCTCTGACTTTTTTCCACTGTCTGCCCCTCAAGCCTGTGAGAAATGGAATAGTTCTTGCCCTATCAGTAAACAAAGGATGTCACAGTCTTCAGCACTTGCAGCCCTCCAATGTGAGCCGGCGGGCCCTGAGGCACTCAGGATATGCAAATACAGAATGCAGGCCCCAGAGAGCTGAGGTGCATATCAAAGGAAGGAATTCAGTGAGCCCAGGCAAAGAAAAGCGCCGCATTCCTCACCTTGGGAGAGCTGGTTTTCCTTAGTTAACAATCACCTTTTGATGTTCCCCATTACCTGCGTCAGTTCCCTGCCCTGTCCCCTCCCCCCGGTACTTTAGCTCAGGGAGGAAGGAGCGCAGAGGGTCTCGGCTGAATAAGGGGCCTGCGCGCCTCGGGAGGAGTTTTCAGCCGCTTTCCCCGCAGTCGGGAAGAGGGGCGATGACGCTGCAGCCGGACCCTGCGCCTCCCTTGCCCCGTTTCCCCTCAGGACGCTCAGGCCGACCTCCTCCTCACGCCCACCAGGCCTCGCGAGCCAGGACGAGGGCAGGGGCGAGAGGACGGACCGAAGTTCCCGGGGACCAGACGCTGGAGGCCGCTCTTTCTGCACAGCTGCGGCGGGTGGCAGCGAACCCCTGCCCCTCAGAAGCTGGTCTTGTGCTACTGCCCGGGCACCGGACCAGGCGGAGGGTCGGCGCCCACTTACCCGGCCCGCCGTCCCCGCGACTGTCATGGCTTCGGCAGCCGGGGCACCTCCAGAGCCGGCAGCCTCAGTGAGGTTGCCCTCCCCTCGGGCTCCGGGTCAGTTCCGTGAAGGCGGAGGGAAGAGACCCCGCCTGAGCCGGGAGTTCCAGCTCTGAGGAAACGCGGGCTCTGTTCAGCGCGCAGTGGGTGGGACCGCTCTGCCCCGAGGCCTTCCGGGAGGGAGCGGGGCGGCGGGGGAGGGCGCCGCCAGGAGCGCAGGGCCCCGTCGGGGGTCCTGGAGGGGCGGCCCGGCCTGGGGGCCATGCCCATTGTGGCCGCAGCCCAGGCCTTTTTCCTGGAATCCTACCCAAAAAAATTAGAAAGATACACAGTCTATAGTAAATACTCACAAATGATTGTTGCTGCTGTGCTCACTATTCTATTAAAGGTGTAAAATCCATAAAACACTTTAAGTTCAAAATTAAATATGAATTTTTACCTTTCTAATTATGTCTCTGATATTCACAGTTGTGGTTAATGAATCAGAGACTGTGGCATCACTAGTTAAAAATGAGCTTGTTAAAAAAATAGAACTCAGGCCCACCGGACCTACTGAATCACAATCTGCACTTTTACAATCTCCCCAGTGTACTCGTGTACCCATGAATAGTTGAAAGGTACATTTCTACCTCGACAGGTCTTTTCTCTATGAGAAATACACACATTTTATCCAGTTTGATATAAATAAAACACTCAAAAATGCATATGCCTGTGTTGAAACCATCATTTTATCATTTCTTTTTCAGACAAGTATAGTCTCTATACTGGTTTTGTGGCTCACATGCCATACTCTTTTCTTGTAGGTAGAAATAAGGTAGAGAAAGTCACTTTGTAAAAAAAGAAATTGTATATATATATATATATATATATATATATATATATATATATATATATATATATATGTATTAGTGGATAATTGAAGACACTCTTCTAAATTAAAACCTTCCTTAACTTGCTGTTTTCTTCTTGGGTCATATTATGAACTCTTCCCGTGGCCACATGGCATGTGTACGTTTAATTTCAGGGACTGCTGACATTCCAGGATGTGGCCATAGATTTTTATCAAGAGGAGTGAGAATGCCTGGACCAAGATCAATGGGAATTGTACAGGGATGTGATGTTAGAGAAGTATAGGAACCTGCTCTCCTTGGGTGAGGATACCTTCCTTCCAGAATTCCTTATCCAACCACAGGGTTTGGAGTCCTTCATCTGTAGAATATCTCCTGGAATCTTCTGCTTCCTACAATGGGGTTTCAGATTGCAACGTCTCAGGAAAGATTGGGAGTTTGTGGGTATAATTTTCCTTATTCTTTTAAAATTGCAGCCTCCCTTTTAATATACTTTGTAACTGCTTGGGATGTGTCTATATGAACTGTGTACTATATGCTTCTGTTATAGTCCTTACAATCTTTTATTGCCTTATTTTCTCTAACAATTTTCCATGGATTCTTTGGGCTTAAGGTATATTAACAGGGAGACTGCGAATCTGGGACTTCCCTGGTGATGCAGTGATTAAGAATTCGCCTGCAAATGCAGGGGACCCGGTTCGATCCCCGGTCCGGGAAGATCTCACGTGCCACGGAACAACTAAGCCATTGGGCCACAACTACTGAGTCTGCACGCCACAACTACTGAAGACGGTGTGTCTTGAGCCCATGCGCCATTTATTTTTTGGAGAATAAAACCACTTCTGAGTGATTAAAATTTAGGCCAGCTAGTCAAAATGCTTTATCACCTGTTCTTCTAAAACACTGGTCAATGGAACAAGTTTTACTAGGGATAACAGTGTAATTGTATTCTGGAGTTCATATGGGCAATATGGTTTATGACCTTGATGCTGGATCACGACATTTCAACGGTATAACTACTATTAATTGTCTGTTTGTTCAACGATTAAAGTCTCACGTGATCTGAGTTCAGACTGGAGTCATCCTGGTTGGTTTCTGTCTATTGCAGATTTCTTCCAGTATGAAAGGACAAGAGCAATACGGCTTCCTTTACAAAATGTCTTCAAACTAAATGATGATATAATCTACATTCAATTAATTTATACATACCCTACTGTAGAACAGGGTTCGTTACGCTGGCAGAGCCCGGTAATTATGTAAAACTGAAACTTTTTCTGCACTGGTTCAAGTCCTCTTCCTAAGAATATGTTTATAATCAACATTCTTTCACAAATTACCCAATTTAATTCACCATAGCATTCCTCATATTAACTAAATGGAAAATCCTAGGCTATATACAAATCCAGAAAGGGCCAAAAATCGTCAGCCCCCATGGATGATTACAACCCATTGCTGAGGCATTCAAATTACTTATTAAAGAACCACTATGTCCATCAACATCATCAATTTATATATTATTGCCCCAATGCTAGCCTTAACCCTGGCTCTCACAACATGAATTCCTCTTCCCATATCTTATCCACTAATTAGTATAAATGTAGGCATATTATTTCTATTAGCCATATCACACCTAGCCATTTATTCCATCCTCAGATCTGGATGAACTTCACATTCAAAATACTCACTCACTGGAGCTCCAGGAACAATAACACAGACGATCATCTCATATGAAGTAATGTAGCAGTTATTCTATTCTCAGTCTTACTGGTAAATGGATCATTTACACTTTCAACAGTAATTATTACACAAGAACACCTATGACTAATTTTCTCGTGACCCCTACCCAGAATTTGATTATCTCCGCAGTAGCAGAAATCCAGTGAAGCCCCACTTGATTTAACAGAAGTAGAATCAAAACCTGTACATGTCTTCAATGTAGAAAATGTAGCAGGCCCATTCACCCCGTCCTTCCTAGAGAATATGTCAATTTCCCTATAATAAACGTTTCCACAGCAATCTATTTTTAGGGGCATTCGACAATCCCTAGGTGCCAGAATTATAGATTCTTTCATCTTGTAAATATAGTTTTCTTTAAAAAATAATTTTTATAGTTTTACTACCTTTAAACAAAATGTACTCCATTGCTGTGGAATATTCCTTCATAGGAGCGTGCATGGTTCATTTCTGCATCCGTCTGTGATGGCCTTCAGGTTCCTTCAGGTTTGGCTCCTGTGGCTGCAAGTCCATGTCCGTGTGTCCTGGTGCAGGGCTGGTGGGTTTGTGTTCAACTGGGAGGAGCACTGTGGGTCTCTGTGCACGGACTTCGCTATCTGAGGCCCGATTGCTTCAGAAGTGGTTGCATCCCCCCGTTGCGTACCAGGCTTTCCATTGCTCCACATCCTGCTGATGTTTGATACTATGTCTTTCATGTCTGCCATTCTGGTAGGTGTATGCACAGTATTTTGCTTATGGCTTTAATCCCTCTGTTGTTAGTGAAGTTGTGCATCTTGTGGTATTCATGGACTATTTCCTGTTGTTTTTTGAAAAGTTTTAAAAATTGTGGTCTGGTACACATAACATAAAATGTACTATCTTAAGCATTTTTAAGTGCACATTTCAGGGTCAGGAAGTAATTCACACTGTTGTGCAAACCTGACCACCATCATCCTCCAGAACTTTTTCATCTTGCAAAATTGAAACAGTCCCCATTAAACACTCACTCCCCATTGTCCCTCCCTCAGCCTCTGGCCCTCAACATCCTACTTTATGTCTCTATATTTCCGACTGCTCTAGGGGCCTTGTATGAGTGGATCAAGCACTGTTTGTTTTTTTGTGTCTAGCTTACATCACTGAGCATAATGCCCTCAAGGTTCATCCCTGCTGCATCCTGTGTCAGAATTGACTTGCTTTTTAGGCTGAATAGCCTTTCCTTGTATTGATGGACCGTGTTTTTCTTCTCCATTCATCCATTAGTGGACACATGTAATATCTACATTCATTTCTACTGTCATAATATTTGTGGAATAAAATCAGAAAGTCCTATGAATCAAAAGTCATTTGCCATTAACTTTTTTCTTAAACTTTTTGTTGTGGAAAACATCAAGGCTAAGAAAAGGGAAAAATACATGTCAGCTTCACTTGTGTTCAGGAATTAATGCTTTACGGATTCACTTTATTCCCTGTGTGTGTGCTATGCGTGTGCATGTGCCTGTTTGCATACATATGCTGTGCATGTGCATAGGTATGTGAACTTGCACACATTAGTGTGTGCATGGGCATATGGGTGCATGTGTGTTCACATGCTAGTGTGTGAATATATTTGTGCTGTGCACGTGCATATGTTTGTGTGTGTGCTGTGCCTGCCTGTGCGCACACCTGTGTGTTTGCTGGAACCACTTGCAAGTTGGCTGCAGACTGAATTGTGCCCCAGATATATCCGCACGCAGCTGCTCTAACAATCCTGCGTAGCCACGTAAAGGTCACAGATCTCAGGGATTTAAATGGACGGAGCAGGATATCCTGACACAGAGTTTGTCTTCCAATGACTGTCACTGTCTCAGTAACATCCTTCACACCTTCTTTAAGCCCCATTCAGGGTCCAGTTTAGACTCCCATTACATTCAGTCACCTGTCCCAGGTCCCCTAAAGCAACAATGTCACCGTTGGAGAGCCTGGCCAAGGCCGGGGGTGCCCCTCCTGTTGGCCTGGCCTCCAGGCCCTGCCCTTGGCTCCTGTTTTCTCATATCTCAGCCAGGCCCCGACTTGGATCGGGCCGACACCTCTTTCCTCACAGGGTCCCATCGCCCAGTCAAGGGGGTTCATTCTCCCCAAACACAGCATCAGGAGTCGGGGGCTGACAGTCCCCACTGGGTCTCCTTCATGTGAGACCCTGTGCTGTTGAAAGAGCAGGCACCCAGCCCTCGGGGGTGGGGGACTGGGGGGCGACATGCGGCCCACGATGGGCAGGCGGGTGTCCGGGTGGGGCGAGCCAGTATGCAAGGAGTTCCGCGGTGGGTTCTCCTCTCCAACGGCTTCTGTGCCCCTAACTCTCCCCGTGCCTCCCCTCGAAGACAGTGCGGTGCCCGGGTTGGGAACTATGGGAGCCGTCAGCCACCGCCCCCTCTACACACACACACACACGCACATGCACACGCACACGCACACGCTGCAGGGAAGCAGGACCTGAGTGCAGGGGTCTCAGCGGCCCTGAGCGCCCCACCCGGAATCGGCCAGCCGAATGGACAGACCGGATCTCCCTGCCTGGACCATGCAGGACTCTCCTGACCTGGCTTGCAGTGTGGCCGCCTCCTTCTGGAAGCCTGGGAGGCTGGAATCAGGCCACTTCTTGTCTGTCCTGGCAGCAGACTGGGCTGCACTCTAAGAAGTTCGTGGCTCGCCCGTGGATGCTGACCATCAGGTGGCCAGAGACATTGGGAACATTTCTGTTTTGCCTGTTGAAATGTTTAATGACAAAGATTTTGTTCAGTTTCCTGATGTGGGTGTCCAAAGATGAGAGACCCATGTGTGTGATCTGTACCCCCTATGAGATCAGCCCTAAGCTAGTTTAAACATGATCAAGTTGTGTCTACATGGTAGATTTAGACCTCTGCATGTCCTGTCTACTGATTATGTTTAGAGCTGACCATGTGTTGTCTAGAATAAGAAGATTTAGACCTGACCATGTTCTGTGTACGCTAGGACTACGGGGACCTGGGTAGAGACCCGGCCTGGCCTCACTACTGGGAAGCTCCGTGCCTGCATCTGAATGTCAGTGCTTAGATGTCTGGGGTCTGGAGCTGAGGTGGGCTTGTGTACGTAACAGCCTCTCTTCTGAGTGTGGTGACCTGGTCCTCCCAAGGGTCAGTGCTATGGTCGGGGCCTTAGTCTTAATCCCTGCAAGGTTCACCTTCCCTGGGGCTCATGGAGAATCCTCAGGAGGACTACCTGGCAATAATTCCAATTTACCAGCACGTGCACGGTGCATAGGGAAGCAGGTTTAGCTGCTGAATTGATTGCAGGGCACGCAGATCGGGCAAAAGGCCGATGGGTGACAGCTGAGGCTGCTGCTGAGCTCTCCCTCCAGTCTACCGTCCCTACTCAGCAGAGTCCAGAGCTGCCCCTCGGCTTTCAGCCCTGCTGTCCTGTGAGTGTTCTCAACATGTAAGTGAGACGAGAAAGGACTGAGCATGCCAGCACCAGGGTCGTGTGTTCAACTCTAGTATGAAAGCTGTAAAAACAGTTAAAATCACACAGAACCAAAGTGAGAAGAGGAGGACTCCTCTGGGACAAGTGTGGGGAAAGGAGACCCACCTGACACTTTTTCCCATCCCAGGAGGTCCCAGGGACCCAGCTTGTTTCCACATTGGGGGAGCCCCCTGCAGAGCCATGGTGTCCTGACCAAGGGGACGTGTGACCCCAGGTGCAGGGTCTGGGGAGGTGAGGTCACCCTGGGACTGTGGACATGTGACCCAGGTGGAGGGGTCTGGGGAGGTGGGTCACCCTGGTGAGTGTGGATGTGTGGCCCCAGGTATAGGGTGCTGGGACTGTGTGGGTCTCACCATACCTGCATGGGTCAGGAGCACATGGATGGGGAGACCGCATATGCGCTCTTTGCCTGCAGTGTGTCCTGTCCCCTTTGAGATTTCCAACCTCTGCATTAAGGGTGTTGTCCTGATTAACCTGTGGTTCCTTTTCTTCTCTTCATCTTGTCACAATCATATGAGGTCAGGCATGTTTGAGTGGGTTGCTGCTCTGTGTTCCGGTGAGTGACAACACTTGGTGGTATCGTATTAATACTATAGCATATCATATGTCTAATCTATGGGGGTCACCACTGCCTGGGTCCCCCTGGACAGAGGTCAGGTGAGCACAGACTAGCCCCCCCTAAGAATGGTCTCCCACGTGCTCTGTGAGGGTACCGTGATGGCCCCTAAGGTAGGGGACTGTGTCTGGGCCTCCGACATTTGTGATGAAGGGGAGTCGAAATGGAATCTCAATTAACAAGACATTATCTTAAGAATTTATTTTAAGTGAAATAAAACACACGTCATATACCCTTTACCATCATCACCATTTTAAGTGCACGTTTCTGAGGCATCAGATAGATTCACTTTCTCGTGGAGCCATCACCACCATCACTAGAACTTTTCGTCCTTCAAAACCACAATTCCACAACCATGAAAGTCTCATTCCCCATTCCCTCCCACTGTCCCTGGCACCGATATCCACTTCAATCCCTGAGTTGTCGACTCCAGGGCACCCACTGGAGTGGAATCCTGCCGTGTTTGCTGACGGGTCATTTTGGAAGAGCTGACTTTCAATCTGAAGCTCTGCCTGTTCGCATCTGAAGAATCTGCATTTAAGGAGAGGGTGTATGAGGAAGGGGGTGTATGCGGGACAAAGGTGTCCGGGGTGCAGGTGAGCCAGGACCTGACCAGCTGCCTTTTGGGTCCTCTGGTCCCATCTCTTGGTCTGTGCCTCATCTGCATCATCACTGTCCCCGCTGCCACCGCTGGGGTGTTGTTGTCTGAGTGAGAGTCCCCTGGTGCCCCTGCTCTCCTCGCCTCCTCCTGCTGGTTGCGGAGGGAACTGCTTGCTGTGTGGTCTCTACTCCTGAGGCATGAAGGACCCTGTAGCATGGACCTGCAGAGTGTGGGGTGTGGTCCCAAGAGCATGGGGCCCACATAGGACACGACATTGGGGCGTGACAAGTGCTAGGGCTGCCTCATCACTGACAGGGAATGTTGCCCAGATCCTGCTCCAGAGGGCGTGGTGGGTGGCCTGGGACCCTAGAGGCCCCATTCCTATACTGGAGCTTGGAGAGTGCATCCCCATGGGCTGCAGATTCACCCCATATCTCAGCCATATCCCTCTGTCCTGTCTTTGAACTCAGGAAAACGAGCTCTCTTGTCCACAACATAGGCCTGGTCCTGTTGATATAACGATTCTTTAAGTTAGGCGTCCTGGGATAGCAGCTCCTTTTAGGCCTGAGAAGGAACAACTCCGGAGTGTACAACGATTTCAGATGAAACTAATATTCAATGACTATCCCTAACTACTCGGTTGTTGACTTCTATTAGTCATTATTCTCCTGGTTTTAGCTCTGATGTGGGGATTACAGAGGAGTCAACATTTAAATCTTCGTAATCTGTGTATTTGTAGCTTCAGTATCATTACTGACCCATAGTTTTTTATGGTTTGGGAAGAGTTATTGATTTCATGTATCATGTAAAGGATTCACAATGATGATAGGGCAATTAAGATTACAATAATAGCTAGTAAATTGTTCACATTTTCTCTACCTGTGCATCTATTGTATGCAGATGAGTTTAGATGTCAATATTAGTGAAATGATATAGAGGACTAGAGAACTTATTTTAAAAATCACTATTAATGTGTGATGAAGAAAATGTAAAAGTTTTTCCATAATCGGTGATGTTGTATCTTGAGAGCCTAGATGAAATTGATATGCCTTAGTGATATACAGGATTTTAGCCTATCATTTAACTTTGACAAAGCTACATCACTTTTTACTTTTATCTCATTTATTGAGGAAGACATAATTGTTATGGTGTTGGCTTGAAACTGGTTGAAAAGGACTTGAGTCCTTCCTTATTTTACATTGACATAGGTAGGATCTTGAAACGTAGGATATGGTGGAGGACATCCGTGTAACCATTCTAGGTTAGGAGTAGCAATTTCCACTGCTAAGACTTCTTGTTTAGACACAAATGCTTTTCAAAGTATGAAGATTATTAGCATTACTGCTGCTACTGAGATGAATGAGCCTAAAGACAAAATATTTCATGTTGTGTGTGCCTCAGGGTACTCAGACTAACGTAGTGACATCCCTGAGAGGCCACGAAAGTGCTGCAGGAAGTCATATTTACTACTACAAATATACTTGTGAAGTGAATTTTTGCTCATGCTGAGTTAACTGTATAACCTGAGAATAGTGGGAATCAGTGTAGAAAGCCTCCTATAATAGTGAAGACTGCTCCCATGGACATTAGGTCATGGAAGTGTGCTACTACATAGTATATATCCTGGAGGACAATGTCTGGGGATGAGTTGGCTAAGATGATTCCTGTCAAACCACCTACTGTAAAAAGAAAAACTAAAGCCTAAAACTCATAATATAGTGGGAGGTCATATAGTATTACCTCCGTGAACAGTTGCTAACCAGGGACTTCCCTGGTGACGCAGTGGTTAAGAATTCGTCTGCCAATGCAGGGGACACGGGTTCGAGCCCTTGTCTGGGAAGATTCCACATGCCGCGGAGCAAAAAGCCCGTGTGCCACAACTACTGAGCCTGCCCTCTAGAGCCCGCAAGCCACCACTACTGAAGCCCACGCGCCTAGAGGCCGTGCTCTGCAACAAGAGAAGCCACTGCAATGAAAGGGCCGCACACCGCAACGAAGAGTAGCTGCCGCTCACCGCAAACAGAGAAAGCCCATGCGCAGCAACCAAGACCCAACTCAGCCAAAAAAAAAAAAAAAAAGAAAAGAAAAAGAAAAATTAAATAAAGAGTTGCTAATCAGCTAGATACTTTTACTCCTGTAGGGATAGAAGTAATTACGGTAGCTGATGCAAAGTGTGCTCCTGAGTCCACAGCTATCCCTATGGTAAACATATGATGGGCCCACAAGAGAACTCCTAAAAAACCAGTGGACATGACTCATACTATTCCCAGATAGCTGAAAGGCAATTTTTGTCCTAAATAGTATGTAATGATATGTGAGTTTATAACAAACCCTGTTAGGCCATGAATACAGACTTCAGGGTGAGCAAAGTATCAAAAGAGGTGTTGGTATAGGATTCGGTCTCCTCCTGCCGGGTCAAAGAAAGTAGTGTTTAGATTTCTATCTCTTAACAGCATGGCAATTCTGGCTGCTTGGACTGAGATTGGTAATTATAGTAATATGGCTATAGTTGTGGAAGATTAAACAAATAATGGTGTTTGGTTTTGGGATATGACTGCTGGTTTTGTATTAAAGACTATAGTAATAAAAGTAATAATACCAAGAATTGAGGAGACACCTGCTAAATGTAAGGAGAAAACAGTTAGGTCGACAGAGGCTCCTGCATGGGCCAGATTGCAGGCTAGAGCTGAATACACGGTCCCACTGGTACCAGAACCAGCTTCTACTATTGGTGATATGAGTAGGAGTAAGAATGATGGGGGAAGTAGGCAAAAGTTTATATGATTTATTGGGGGAAATGCTACTTCAGGTGTCCGAGTTATTAGTGGCCCAAGTCAGTTTTCAAAAGCCTGCAATCATAACGGGTACAGCTATAAAGAAAATTATTACAAGTGCAGGGACTGTTATGACAACCTTACAGATTTGGGCATCTCCAAGTAGCGGTCCAGGTCAGCATAGCTCAGCCTGGATTAATATAATTAAGGTGCTGCCTGCTACTCCAGCTCAAGCACCAAATAGTAAATATAAAATGCCGATATCTTTGTGATTTGTTGAAAATATACAGCAGTGTATGAACAGAGGTAAAATGACTGAGTTAGCATTAGACTGTAAATCTGAAGACAGAGATTGAGCCCTCTTTCTGGCAAACCCTGTGGTGAATCAACAAATTGAATTGTAACTTCAGAGAAGCAGCTTCAATTCTGCCAGTGATTATCCTGCCTTTTTTTTTTCTTTTTTTCTTTCTCAAATGAAGGAGAAGTAGACTGAAGCCAGTTGACTAGAGGATTTGCCTGTTAACTAAAGTTTCCTGGGGTTAAAACTCATCAATCTCGTAAAGATTTGGCTTCAATACAGTGTTTGCTTTACATTCAATTGATGTAGAATAAAGTCTTGCAATCCTTATTTTTAGGAATTAAGTCAATTTCACTTGTTTAGGGTTTTGAAAGCTCTTGGTCTGAACTAACCTAAATTCCTAGTCCAGCACCGATAGAATGGGTGTTGTGTGTAGTAACCGTGAGGGTATTATGATTGGTAACGATAGGAAGGTTATTTCTTTGTATGTTGAAATTGTTTTGTGTTTGTGTTGTTTAATGAAGGGAATATAGTTAGTGATGTGGAGTATGTTAGCTGCAAGTAGAAATATATGCTGAGGACTGCTATGGTGGCTATTAGTGTTGGTAGAATGATGTTGTCGTTTTTGTTATCTCTTGGATAATTATTCATTTGCGTAGAAAGCCTGATAGTGATGGGCGATGTCCTAATGATACTATAATGGTGAGGAAAATGATTGTGATGGGAGGTGTTTTATCTCATGTGTGTGATAATGATACTCTTGTAGTACATGATCTGGGCATAAATAAGAAGAAGATAGTGTTGTTATGATATAAATTAGTATGTTTAGGATTGTTATAATCTGAATATACATTATAATAGCTGTTATTCATCCTATATGGGCAATTGATGAGGAGGGTGTAATATTTTCCAGGTGAGTATGGCGAAGTCTGCCTCAGCCTCCAGCTATGATTTATAATATCACTATGATTAATAGTATATTTAGGTTGATGGATGGTGACATGTGGTATAAAACTGATAGGGGTGCAATTTTGTCATGTTGATAGCATCAGGTCTGCTGTTCATGGGATGCCTCGTGTGACTTCAGGCACTCAGAAGTGAAATGGGGAAAGTCCTACTTTTGTGACAAGGGCGATTGTCATGAGGGTGGATGCTCCTGGATTAAAGATTCTTGTTATTCACTGTGCTCTTTGACCAGAGTATATTAGATTAATGATAATAGCCATTATAAGTAGTATTGATGTGGTGGACTGTTTTAGGAAATATTTGTTGGATGCTTCTGTAGCTTATGGGTTCATGTTTTTTATTAGAATGGGGATACCATTAACCAGTGTGAGCTTGTTATACAATTATATTTCCTGAGAAAATGGTCAGTAGAATGATGGTAAAAACAATGAGAGTTTATTAGCACAGGAAGGATATACAAAAATATTTTGGGGGTATGGGCCTGTAGCTTACTTAGAGAACTTTACTATATAGCATGTGGTGTAATGTGGTAGGTAGCATGGAGAATGTAAAATTATTAGGAAGAATTCAATTCCAGGAATAAGAGCATTGAAACCTCTATGATTTACTCTATCAAAGTAACTCTTTTGTCAGACATATTTCTTAAATTTGTGGTGGGTTGCCTGGTATGATGACAAGTAGTGAAAACTCTCATATACATAGGGTTAATGTTAGTCGTAAAAAAACTTTTCATAAGAGATGTATGCGTTGATCATATCAAAATTGTAGGTAGGAGGCTCAAATTCATAGAAAGGAGATTGTTAGATGTGTTTTAATGATGACTTGGGCTGTATATAATTCTGGCACCTAGGGATTGTCGAATGCTCTTAAAAATAGATTGCTGTGGAAATGTTTATTATAGGGAAATTGACATATTCTCTAGGAGGGACGGGGTGAATGGGCCTGCTACATTTTCTACATTGAAGACATATACAGGTTTTGATGCTACTTCCGTTAAATCAAGTGGGGCTTCATTGGATTTCTGCTACTGCGGAGATAATCAAATTCTGGGTAGGGGTCAGGAGAAAATTAGTCATAGGTGTTCTTGTGTAATAATTACTGTTGAAAGTGTAAATGATCCATTTATCAGTAAGACTGAGAATAGAATAACTGCTACATTACTTCATAGGAGATGATTGTCTGTGCTATTGTTCCTAGAGCTCCAGTGAGTGTGTATTTTGAATGTGAAGTTCATCCAGATCTGAGGATGGAGTAAATGGCTAGGTGTGATATGGCTAATAGAAATAATATGCCTACATTTATATTAATTAGTGGATAAGATATGGGAAGAGGAATTCATGTTGTGAGAGCCATGGTTAAGGCTAGCATTGGGGTTAAGGCTAGCAAGAGAAGCCACCGCAATGAGAAGCCCGCGCACCGCAACAAAGAGTAGCCCCCGCTTGCTGCAACTAGAGAAAGCCTGCGCATAGCAACGAAGACCCAACGCAGCCAAAAACAAATTAATTAATTAATTAGTTAACTATTTTAAACAAAAGTACTATATCCTTCAGTACAGCTTCTCTGGGAAGAACACAGAGATGGCGTAAGAGAGTGAGAAAGACCAATATTTAGTGCACATCTCTCATGCAGGTGCTCTGCTGGCTCAGATAGATTTATCCCCACTTTACAAAGGAGGAAATAATCTCAGAGAGGTTTAGTAATTTTCCCAAAGCCAAACAGCTATGGAGTGGCAGAACCAAGATCTGAACCAAGTCTGTTACCTTCAAAGCCTAAGTCCTCATCACAACAAAACTCAATTAATATTTACATTTATCGAATTACATTGCAACCTGGGGAGTTCTTGGCACAATCCTGAAGAAGAGTGAGAAAGAAAGAAATAGCATTGTTCCTACAGTCAACCCACATTTTTGGAGCAGCTGCTAGATGCCTGGCCCTTTTTGGGCTTCAGCAGTGATCAAGACAGGAAGAGTCCTGCTTTCATGAACCACGTAGTGGGGAGGAGAGACGGGTGCAACTTGGGTGAGGGATTTCACCTTGCTGGACCTCTGTTTTGTCATCTGCAAAATGGGATGGGTGTTCCTCATTTTCTGGGATTGTCCAGCCCTCACATTCTCTGATTCCATAAGAAGCATTTGTTTTCCTGTTTCTTTAAAATTCATTCAGGCCGTGAGCTGTGATGAATGTGGTTAGCTGCTCCCCAAATCACTCTATTCCCACCCTTTTCCTGTGATCGTGTCTTTCCCGAAACATGACTCACAGTCAGTCAAGTCACAGAACCTAAGGGGCACCCAGCAGAAAAATTTCAACCCTTGCTTCCCAGGAGCTCTGCGGTCTACCTGCCAGGTAAACTTAACTCACCTGGCACAAGGTGGCCATCCCTGGTTTCACATCAACATGATCTCAGGCACAAACCTCCTTGTTTTTCCATTTTGTCTTTAAGTTACTTGTTGAAACAACTGCACAAATATGACACAGATAGAAAATCAGGCATCTTCTGCCCCCAGTGCCTACTAATAAATGATTTTCTGCCACTTTAATGATAAAGATAGAACATTTCCACATTCTGCTACCCTTATTATTTGTCATTTTTGTTGATATTTCTATTGACTACATCTTTCAATATTTTAACAATGGAACATTTATTTAGGGTGTTCCAGACCCAGCCTTTAGTGGTAAAGGTTTCGTTGTTATATTTCTATTATGTTTCCTTTAAAAATCATTATCCTATTTAAACGGATTAAGTCAATTCTATAGGCATTTATCTTATGATATTGATGAAATTGATACATAGAGGGCAGTAGTACAAGTTGATTGGACTTGAGAACCTCTATTAGCACAGTTAAGTATAAATATTATCTATATGTAAACCAAAGTACAGGCCGAGTGAGATTCTCTGACTTTTTTCCACTGTCTGCCCCTCAAGCCTGTGAGAAATGGAATAGTTCTTGCCCTATCAGTAAACAAAGGATGTCACAGTCTTCAGCACTTGCAGCCCTCCAATGTGAGCCGGCGGGCCCTGAGGCACTCAGGATATGCAAATACAGAATGCAGGCCCCAGAGAGCTGAGGTGCATATCAAAGGAAGGAATTCAGTGAGCCCAGGCAAAGAAAAGCGCCGCATTCCTCACCTTGGGAGAGCTGGTTTTCCTTAGTTAACAATCACCTTTTGATGTTCCCCATTACCTGCGTCAGTTCCCTGCCCTGTCCCCTCCCCCCGGTACTTTAGCTCAGGGAGGAAGGAGCGCAGAGGGACTCAGCTGAATAAGGGGCCTGCGCGCCTCGGGAGGAGTTTTCAGCCGCTTTCCCCGCAGTCGGGAAGAGGGGCGATGACGCTGCAGCCGGACCCTGCGCCTCCCTTGCCCCGTTTCCCCTCAGGACGCTCAGGCCGACCCCCTCCTCACGCCCACCAGGCCTCGCGAGCCAGGACGAGGGCAGGGGCGAGAGGACGGACCGAAGTTCCCGGGGACCAGACGCTGGAGGCCGCTCTTTCTGCACAGCTGCGGCGGGTGGCAGCGAACCCCTGCCCCTCAGAAGCTGGTCTTGTGCTGCTGCCCGGGCACCGGACCAGGCGGAGGGTCGGCGCCCACTTACCCGGCCCGCCGTCCCCGCGACTGTCATGGCTTCGGCCGCCGGGGCACCTCCAGAGCCGGCAGCCTCAGTGAGGTTGCCCTCCCCTCGGGCTCCGGGGCAGTTCCGTGAAGGCGGAGGGAAGAGACCCCGCCTGAGCCGGGAGTTCCAGCTCTGAGGAAACGCGGGCTCTGTTCAGCGCGCAGTGGGTGGGACCGCTCTGCCCCGAGGCCTTCCGGGTGGGAGCGGGGCGGCGGGGGAGGGCGCCGCCAGGAGCGCAGGGCCCCGTCGGGGGTCCTGGAGGGGCGGCCCGGCCTGGGGGCCATGCCCATTGTGGCCGCAGCCCAGGCCTTTTTCCTGGAATCCTACCCAAAAAAATTAGAAAGATACACAGTCTATAGTAAATACTCACAAATGATTGTTGCTGCTGTGCTCACTATTCTATTAAAGGTGTAAAATCCATAAAACACTTTAAGTTCAAAATTAAATATGAATTTTTACCTTTCTAATTATGTCTCTGATATTCACAGTTGTGGTTAATGAATCAGAGACTGTGGCATCACTAGTTAAAAATGAGCTTGTTAAAAAAATAGAACTCAGGCCCACCGGACCTACTGAATCACAATCTGCACTTTTACAATCTCCCCAGTGTACTCGTGTACCCATGAATAGTTGAAAGGTACATTTCTACCTCGACAGGTCTTTTCTCTATGAGAAATACACACATTTTATCCAGTTTGATATAAATAAAACACTCAAAAATGCATATGCCTGTGTTGAAACCATCATTTTATCATTTCTTTTTCAGACAAGTATAGTCTCTATACTGGTTTTGTGGCTCACATGCCATACTCTTTTCTTGTAGGTAGAAATAAGGTAGAGAAAGTCACTTTGTAAAAAAAAAATTATACATATATATATATATATATATATATATATATATATATATATATATGTATTAGTGGATAATTGAAGACACTCTTCTAAATTAAAACCTTCCTTAACTTGCTGTTTTCTTCTTGGGTCATATTATGAACTCTTCCCGTGGCCACATGGCATGTGTACGTTTAATTTCAGGGACTGCTGACATTCCAGGATGTGGCCATAGATTTCTGTCAAGAGGAGTGAGAATGCCTGGACCAAGATCAATGGGAATTGTACAGGGATGTGATGTTAGAGAAGTATAGGAACCTGCTCTCCTTGGGTGAGGATACCTTCCTTCCAGAATTCCTTATCCAACCACAGGGTTTGGAGTCCTTCATTTGTAGAATATCTCCTGGAATCTTCTGCTTCCTACAATAGGGTTTCAGATTGCAACGTTTCAGGAAAGATTGGGAGTTTGTGGGTATAATTTTCCTTATTCTTTTAAAATTGCAGCCTCCCTTTTAATATACTTTGTAACTGCTTGGGATGTGTCTATATGAACTGTGTACTATATGCTTCTGTTATAGTCCTTACAATCTTTTATTGCCTTATTTTCTCTAACAATTTTCCATGGATTCTTTGGGCTTAAGGTATATTAACAGGGAGACTGCGAATCTGGGACTTCCCTGGTGATGCAGTGATTAAGAATTCGCCTGCCAATGAACTATGGGACCCGGTTCGATCCCCGGTCCGGGAAGATCTCACGTGCCACGGAACAACTAAGCCATTGGGCCACAACTACTGAGTCTGCACGCCACAACTACTGAAGACGGTGTGTCTTTGAGCCCATGCGCCATTTATTTTTTGGAGAATAAAACCACTTCTGAGTGATTAAAATTTAGGCCAGCTAGTCAAAATGCTTTATCACCTGTTCTTCTAAAACACTGGTCAATGGAACAAGTTTTACTAGGGATAACAGTGTAATTGTATTCTGGAGTTCATATGGGCAATATGGTTTATGACCTTGATGCTGGATCACGACATTTCAACGGTATAACTGCTATTAATTGTCTGTTTGTTCAACGATTAAAGTCTCACGTGATCTGAGTTCAGACTGGAGTCATCCTGGTTGGTTTCTGTCTATTGCAGATTTCTTCCAGTATGAAAGGACAAGAGCAATACGGCTTCCTTTACAAAATGTCTTCAAACTAAATGATGATATAATCTACATTCAATTAATTTATACATACCCTACTGTAGAACAGGGTTCGTTACGCTGGCAGAGCCCGGTAATTATGTAAAACTGAAACTTTTTCTGCACTGGTTCAAGTCCTCTTCCTAAGAATATGTTTATAATCAACATTCTTTCACAAATTACCCAATTTAATTCACCATAGCATTCCTCATATTAACTAAATGGAAAATCCTAGGCTATATACAAATCCAGAAAGGGCCAAAAATCGTCAGCCCCCATGGATGATTACAACCCATTGCTGAGGCGTTCAAATTACTTATTAAAGAACCACTATGTCCATCAACATCATCAATTTATATATTATTGCCCCAATGCTAGCCTTAACCCTGGCTCTCACAACATGAATTCCTCTTCCCATATCTTATCCACTAATTAGTATAAATGTAGGCATATTATTTCTATTAGCCATATCACACCTAGCCATTTATTCCATCCTCAGATCTGGATGAACTTCACATTCAAAATACACACTCACTGGAGCTCCAGGAACAATAGCACAGACGATCATCTCATATGAAGTAATGTAGCAGTTATTCTATTCTCAGTCTTACTGGTAAATGGATCATTTACACTTTCAACAGTAATTATTACACAAGAACACCTATGACTAATTTTCTCCTGACCCCTACCCAGAATTTGATTATCTCCGCAGTAGCAGAAATCCAGTGAAGCCCCACTTGATTTAACAGAAGTAGAATCAAAACCTGTACATGTCTTCAATGTAGAAAATGTAGCAGGCCCATTCACCCCGTCCTTCCTAGAGAATATGTCAATTTCCCTATAATAAACGTTTCCACAGCAATCTATTTTTAGGAGCATTCGACAATCCCTAGGTGCCAGAATTATAGATTCTTTCATCTTGTAAATATAGTTTTCTTTAAAAAATAATTTTTATAGTTTTACTACCTTTAAACAAAATGTACTCCATTGCTGTGGAATATTCCTTCATAGGAGCGTGCATGGTTCATTTCTGCATCCGTCTGTGATGGCCTTCAGGTTCCTTCAGGTTTGGCTCCTGTGGCTGCAAGTCCATGTCCGTGTGTCCTGGTGCAGGGCTGGTGGGTTTGTGTTCAACTGGGAGGAGCACTGTGGGTCTCTGTGCACGGACTTCGCTATCTGAGGCCCGATTGCTTCAGAAGTGGTTGCATCCCCCCGTTGCGTACCAGGCTTTCCATTGCTCCACATCCTGCTGATGTTTGATACTATGTCTTTCATGTCTGCCATTCTGGTAGGTGTATGCACAGTATTTTGCTTATGGCTTTAATCCCTCTGTTGTTAGTGAAGTTGTGCATCTTGTGGTATTCATGGACTATTTCCTGTTGTTTTTTGAAAAGTTTTAAAAATTGTGGTCTGGTACACATAACATAAAATGTACTATCTTAAGCATTTTTAAGTGCACATTTCAGGGTCAGGAAGTAATTCACACTGTTGTGCAAACCTGACCACCATCATCCTGCAGAACTTTTTCATCTTGCAAAATTGAAACAGTCCCCATTAAACACTCACTCCCCATTGTCCCTCCCTCAGCCTCTGGCCCTCAACATCCTACTTTATGTCTCTATATTTCCGACTGCTCTAGGGGCCTTGTATGAGTGGATCAAGCACTGTTTGTTTTTTTGTGTCTAGCTTACATCACTGAGCATAATGCCCTCAAGGTTCATCCCTGCTGCATCCTGTGTCAGAATTGACTTGCTTTTTAGGCTGAATAGCCTTTCCTTGTATTGATGGATCGTGTTTTTCTTCTCCATTCATCCATTAGTGGACACATGTAATATCTACATTCATTTCTACTGTCATAATATTTGTGGAATAAAATCAGAAAGTCCTATGAATCAAAAGTCATTTGCCATTAACTTTTTTCTTAAACTTTTTGTTGTGGAAAACATCAAGGCTAAGAAAAGGGAAAAATACATGTCAGCTTCACTTGTGTTCAGGAATTAATGCTTTACGGATTCACTTTATTCCCTGTGTGTGTGCTATGCGTGTGCATGTGCCTGTTTGCATACATATGCTGTGCATGTGCATAGGTATGTGAACTTGCACACATTAGTGTGTGCATGGGCATATGGGTGCATGTGTGTTCACATGCTAGTGTGTGAATATATTTGTGCTGTGCACGTGCATATGTTTGTGTGTGTGCTGTGCCTGCCTGTGCGCACAGCTGTGTGTTTGCTGGAACCACTTGCAAGTTGGCTGCAGACTGAATTGTGCCCCAGATATATCCGCACGCAGCTGCTCTAACAATCCTGCGTAGCCACGTAAAGGTCACAGATCTCAGGGATTTAAATGGACGGAGCAGGATATCCTGACACAGAGTTTGTCTTCCAATGACTGTCACTGTCTCAGTAACATCCTTCACACCTTCTTTAAGCCCCATTCAGGGTCCAGTTTAGACTCCCATTACATTCAGTCACCTGTCCCAGGTCCCCTAAAGCAACAATGTAACCGTTGGAGAGCCTGGCCAAGGCCGGGGGTGCCCCTCCTGTTGGCCTGGCCTCCAGGCCCTGCCCTTGGCTCCTGTTTTCTCATATCTCAGCCAGGCCCCGACTTGGATCGGGCCGACACCTCTTTCCTCACAGGGTCCCATCGCCCAGTCAAGGGGGTTCATTCTCCCCAAACACAGCATCAGGAGTCGGGGGCTGACAGTCCTCACTGGGTCTCCTTCATGTGAGACCCTGTGCTGTTGAAAGAGCAGGCACCCAGCCCTCGGGGGTGGGGGACTGGGGGGCGACATGCGGCCCACGATGGGCAGGCGGGTGTCCGGGTGGGGCGAGCCAGTATGCAAGGAGTTCCGCGGTGGGTTCTCCTCTCCAACGGCTTCTGTGCCCCTAACTCTCCCCGTGCCTCCCCTCGAAGACAGTGCGGTGCCCGGGTTGGGAACTATGGGAGCCGTCAGCCACCGCCCCCTCTACACACACACACACACACGCACATGCACACGCACACGCACACGCTGCAGGGAAGCAGGACCTGAGTGCAGGGGTCTCAGCGGCCCTGAGCGCCCCACCCGGAATCGGCCAGCCGAATGGACAGACCGGATCTCCCTGCCTGGACCATGCAGGACTCTCCTGACCTGGCTTGCAGTGTGGCCGCCTCCTTCTGGAAGCCTGGGAGGCTGGAATCAGGCCACTTCTTGTCTGTCCTGGCAGCAGACTGGGCTGCACTCTAAGAAGTTCGTGGCTCGCCCGTGGATGCTGACCATCAGGTGGCCAGAGACATTGGGAACATTTCTGTTTTGCCTGTTGAAATGTTTAATGACAAAGATTTTGTTCAGTTTCCTGATGTGGGTGTCCAAAGATGAGAGACCCATGTGTGTGATCTGTACCCCCTATGAGATCAGCCTTAAGCTAGTTTAAACATGATCAAGTTGTGTCTACATGGTAGATTTAGACCTCTGCATGTCCTGTCTACTGATTATGTTTAGAGCTGACCATGTGTTGTCTAGAATAAGAAGATTTAGACCTGACCATGTTCTGTGTACGCTAGGACTACGGGGACCTGGGTAGAGACCCGGCCTGGCCTCACTACTGGGAAGCTCCGTGCCTGCATCTGAATGTCAGTGCTTAGATGTCTGGGGTCTGGAGCTGAGGTGGGCTTGTGTACGTAACAGCCTCTCTTCTGAGTGTGGTGACCTGGTCCTCCCAAGGGTCAGTGCTATGGTCGGGGCCTTAGTCTTAATCCCTGCAAGGTTCACCTTCCCTGGGGCTCATGGAGAATCCTCAGGAGGACTACCTGGCAATAATTCCAATTTACCAGCACGTGCACGGTGCATAGGGAAGCAGGTTTAGCTGCTGAATTGATTGCAGGGCACGCAGATCGGGCAAAAGGCCGATGGGTGACAGCTGAGGCTGCTGCTGAGCTCTCCCTCCAGTCTACCGTCCCTACTCAGCAGAGTCCAGAGCTGCCCCTCGGCTTTCAGCCCTGCTGTCCTGTGAGTGTTCTCAACATGTAAGTGAGACGAGAAAGGACTGAGCATGCCAGCACCAGGGTCGTGTGTTCAACTCTAGTATGAAAGCTGTAAAAACAGTTAAAATCACACAGAACCAAAGTGAGAAGAGGAGGACTCCTCTGGGACAAGTGTGGGGAAAGGAGACCCACCTGACACTTTTTCCCATCCCAGGAGGTCCCAGGGACCCAGCTTGTTTCCACATTGGGGGAGCCCCCTGCAGAGCCATGGTGTCCTGACCAAGGGGACGTGTGACCCCAGGTGCAGGGTCTGGGGAGGTGAGGTCACCCTGGGACTGTGGACATGTGACCCAGGTGGAGGGGTCTGGGGAGGTGGGTCACCCTGGTGAGTGTGGATGTGTGGCCCCAGGTATAGGGTGCTGGGACTGTGTGGGTCTCACCATACCTGCATGGGTCAGGAGCACATGGATGGGGAGACCGCATATGCGCTCTTTGCCTGCAGTGTGTCCTGTCCCCTTTGAGATTTCCAACCTCTGCATTAAGGGTGTTGTCCTGATTAACCTGTGGTTCCTTTTCTTCTCTTCATCTTGTCACAATCATATGAGGTCAGGCATGTTTGAGTGGGTTGCTGCTCTGTGTTCCGGTGAGTGACAACACTTGGTGGTATCGTATTAATACTATAGCATATCATATGTCTAATCTATGGGGGTCACCACTGCCTGGGTCCCCCTGGACAGAGGTCAGGTGAGCACAGACTAGCCCCCCCTAAGAATGGTCTCCCACGTGCTCTGTGAGGGTACCGTGATGGCCCCTAAGGTAGGGGACTGTGTCTGGGCCTCCGACATTTGTGATGAAGGGGAGTCGAAATGGAATCTCAATTAACAAGACATTATCTTAAGAATTTATTTTAAGTGAAATAAAACACACGTCATATACCCTTTACCATCATCACCATTTTAAGTGCACGTTTCTGAGGCATCAGATAGATTCACTTTCTCGTGGAGCCATCACCACCATCACTAGAACTTTTCGTCCTTCAAAACCACAATTCCACAACCATGAAAGTCTCATTCCCCATTCCCTCCCACTGTCCCTGGCACCGATATCCACTTCAATCCCTGAGTTGTCGACTCCAGGGCACCCACTGGAGTGGAATCCTGCCGTGTTTGCTGACGGGTCATTTTGGAAGAGCTGACTTTCAATCTGAAGCTCTGCCTGTTCGCATCTGAAGAATCTGCATTTAAGGAGAGGGTGTATGAGGAAGGGGGTGTATGCGGGACAAAGGTGTCCGGGGTGCAGGTGAGCCAGGACCTGACCAGCTGCCTTTTGGGTCCTCTGGTCCCATCTCTTGGTCTGTGCCTCATCTGCATCATCACTGTCCCCGCTGCCACCGCTGGGGTGTTGTTGTCTGAGTGAGAGTCCCCTGGTGCCCCTGCTCTCCTCCCCTCCTCCTGCTGGTTGCGGAGGGAACTGCTTGCTGTGTGGTCTCTACTCCTGAGGCATGAAGGACCCTGTAGCATGGACCTGCAGAGTGTGGGGTGTGGTCCCAAGAGCATGGGGCCCACATAGGACACGACATTGGGGCGTGACAAGTGCTAGGGCTGCCTCATCACTGACAGGGAATGTTGCCCAGATCCTGCTCCAGAGGGCGTGGTGGGTGGCCTGGGACCCTAGAGGCCCCATTCCTATACTGGAGCTTGGAGAGTGCATCCCCATGGGCTGCAGATTCACCCCATATCTCAGCCATATCCCTCTGTCCTGTCTTTGAACTCAGGAAAACGAGCTCTCTTGTCCACAACATAGGCCTGGTCCTGTTGATATAACGATTCTTTAAGTTAGGCGTCCTGGGATAGCAGCTCCTTTTAGGCCTGAAAAGGAACAACTCCGGAGTGTACAACGATTTCAGATGAAACTAATATTCAATGACTATCCCTAACTACTCGGTTGTTGACTTCTATTAGTCATTATTCTCCTGGTTTTAGCTCTGATGTGGGGATTACAGAGGAGTCAACATTTAAATCTTCGTAATCTGTGTATTTGTAGCTTCAGTATCATTACTGACCCATAGTTTTTTATGGTTTGGGAAGAGTTATTGATTTCATGTATCATGTAAAGGATTCACAATGATGATAGGGCAATTAAGATTACAATAATAGCTAGTAAATTGTTCACATTTTCTCTACCTGTGCATCTATTGTATGCAGATGAGTTTAGATGTCAATATTAGTGAAATGATATAGAGGACTAGAGAACTTATTTTAAAAATCACTATTAATGTGTGATGAAGAAAATGTAAAAGTTTTTCCATAATCGGTGATGTTGTATCTTGAGAGCCTAGATGAAATTGATATGCCTTAGTGATATACAGGATTTTAGCCTATCATTTAACTTTGACAAAGCTACATCACTTTTTACTTTTATCTCATTTATTGAGGAAGACATAATTGTTATGGTGTTGGCTTGAAACTGGTTGAAAAGGACTTGAGTCCTTCCTTATTTTACATTGACATAGGTAGGATCTTGAAACGTAGGATATGGTGGAGGACATCCGTGTAACCATTCTAGGTTAGGAGTAGCAATTTCCACTGCTAAGACTTCTTGTTTAGACACAAATGCTTTTCAAAATATGAAGATTATTAGCATTACTGCTGCTACTGAGATGAATGAGCCTAAAGACAAAATATTTCATGTTGTGTGTGCCTCAGGGTACTCAGACTAACGTAGTGACATCCCTGAGAGGCCACGAAAGTGCTGCAGGAAGTCATATTTACTACTACAAATATACTTGTGAAGTGAATTTTTGCTCATGCTGAGTTAACTGTATAACCTGAGAATAGTGGGAATCAGTGTAGAAAGCCTCCTATAATAGTGAAGACTGCTCCCATGGACATTAGGTCATGGAAGTGTGCTACTACATAGTATATATCCTGGAGGACAATGTCTGGGGATGAGTTGGCTAAGATGATTCCTGTCAAACCACCTACTGTAAAAAGAAAAACTAAAGCCTAAAACTCATAATATAGTGGGAGGTCATATAGTATTACCTCCGTGAACAGTTGCTAACCAGGGACTTCCCTGGTGACGCAGTGGTTAAGAATTCGTCTGCCAATGCAGGGGACACGGGTTCGAGCCCTTGTCTGGGAAGATTCCACATGCCGCGGAGCAAAAAGCCCGTGTGCCACAACTACTGAGCCTGCCCTCTAGAGCCCGCAAGCCACCACTACTGAAGCCCACGCGCCTAGAGGCCGTGCTCTGCAACAAGAGAAGCCACTGCAATGAAAGGGCCGCACACCGCAACGAAGAGTAGCTGCCGCTCACCGCAAACAGAGAAAGCCCATGCGCAGCAACCAAGACCCAACTCAGCCAAAAAAAAAAAAAAAAAAGAAAAGAAAAAGAAAAATTAAATAAAGAGTTGCTAATCAGCTAGATACTTTTACTCCTGTAGGGATAGAAGTAATTACGGTAGCTGATGCAAAGTGTGCTCCTGAGTCCACAGCTATCCCTATGGTAAACATATGATGGGCCCACAAGAGAACTCCTAAAAAACCAGTGGACATGACTCATACTATTCCCAGATAGCTGAAAGGCAATTTTTGTCCTAAATAGTATGTAATGATATGTGAGTTTATAACAAACCCTGTTAGGCCATGAATACAGACTTCAGGGTGAGCAAAGTATCAAAAGAGGTGTTGGTATAGGATTCGGTCTCCTCCTGCCGGGTCAAAGAAAGTAGTGTTTAGATTTCTATCTCTTAACAGCATGGCAATTCTGGCTGCTTGGACTGAGATTGGTAATTATAGTAATATGGCTATAGTTGTGGAAGATTAAACAAATAATGGTGTTTGGTTTTGGGATATGACTGCTGGTTTTGTATTAAAGACTATAGTAATAAAAGTAATAATACCAAGAATTGAGGAGACACCTGCTAAATGTAAGGAGAAAACAGTTAGGTCGACAGAGGCTCCTGCATGGGCCAGATTGCAGGCTAGAGCTGAATACACGGTCCCACTGGTACCAGAACCAGCTTCTACTATTGGTGATATGAGTAGGAGTAAGAATGATGGGGGAAGTAGGCAAAAGTTTATATGATTTATTGGGGGAAATGCTACTTCAGGTGTCCGAGTTATTAGTGGCCCAAGTCAGTTTTCAAAAGCCTGCAATCATAACGGGTACAGCTATAAAGAAAATTATTACAAGTGCAGGGACTGTTATGACAACCTTACAGATTTGGGCATCTCCAAGTAGCGGTCCAGGTCAGCATAGCTCAGCCTGGATTAATATAATTAAGGTGCTGCCTGCTACTCCAGCTCAAGCACCAAATAGTAAATATAAAATGCCGATATCTTTGTGATTTGTTGAAAATATACAGCAGTGTATGAACAGAGGTAAAATGACTGAGTTAGCATTAGACTGTAAATCTGAAGACAGAGATTGAGCCCTCTTTCTGGCAAACCCTGTGGTGAATCAACAAATTGAATTGTAACTTCAGAGAAGCAGCTTCAATTCTGCCAGTGATTATCCTGCCTTTTTTTTTTCTTTTTTTCTTTCTCAAATGAAGGAGAAGTAGACTGAAGCCAGTTGACTAGAGGATTTGCCTGTTAACTAAAGTTTCCTGGGGTTAAAACTCATCAATCTCGTAAAGATTTGGCTTCAATACAGTGTTTGCTTTACATTCAATTGATGTAGAATAAAGTCTTGCAATCCTTATTTTTAGGAATTAAGTCAATTTCACTTGTTTAGGGTTTTGAAAGCTCTTGGTCTGAACTAACCTAAATTCCTAGTCCAGCACCGATAGAATGGGTGTTGTGTGTAGTAACCGTGAGGGTATTATGATTGGTAACGATAGGAAGGTTATTTCTTTGTATGTTGAAATTGTTTTGTGTTTGTGTTGTTTAATGAAGGGAATATAGTTAGTGATGTGGAGTATGTTAGCTGCAAGTAGAAATATATGCTGAGGACTGCTATGGTGGCTATTAGTGTTGGTAGAATGATGTTGTCGTTTTTGTTATCTCTTGGATAATTATTCATTTGCGTAGAAAGCCTGATAGTGATGGGCGATGTCCTAATGATACTATAATGGTGAGGAAAATGATTGTGATGGGAGGTGTTTTATCTCATGTGTGTGATAATGATACTCTTGTAGTACATGATCTGGGCATAAATAAGAAGAAGATAGTGTTGTTATGATATAAATTAGTATGTTTAGGATTGTTATAATCTGAATATACATTATAATAGCTGTTATTCATCCTATATGGGCAATTGATGAGGAGGGTGTAATATTTTCCAGGTGAGTATGGCGAAGTCTGCCTCAGCCTCCAGCTATGATTTATAATATCACTATGATTAATAGTATATTTAGGTTGATGGATGGTGACATGTGGTATAAAACTGATAGGGGTGCAATTTTGTCATGTTGATAGCATCAGGTCTGCTGTTCATGGGATGCCTCGTGTGACTTCAGGCACTCAGAAGTGAAATGGGGAAAGTCCTACTTTTGTGACAAGGGCGATTGTCATGAGGGTGGATGCTCCTGGATTAAAGATTCTTGTTATTCACTGTGCTCTTTGACCAGAGTATATTAGATTAATGATAATAGCCATTATAAGTAGTATTGATGTGGTGGACTGTTTTAGGAAATATTTGTTGGATGCTTCTGTAGCTTATGGGTTCATGTTTTTTATTAGAATGGGGATACCATTAACCAGTGTGAGCTTGTTATACAATTATATTTCCTGAGAAAATGGTCAGTAGAATGATGGTAAAAACAATGAGAGTTTATTAGCACAGGAAGGATATACAAAAATATTTTGGGGGTATGGGCCTGTAGCTTACTTAGAGAACTTTACTATATAGCATGTGGTGTAATGTAGTAGGTAGCATGGAGAATGTAAAATTATTAGGAAGAATTCAATTCCAGGAATAAGAGCATTGAAACCTCTATGATTTACTCTATCAAAGTAACTCTTTTGTCAGACATATTTCTTAAATTTGTGGTGGGTTGCCTGGTATGATGACAAGTAGTGAAAACTCTCATATACATAGGGTTAATGTTAGTCGTAAAAAAACTTTTCATAAGAGATGTATGCGTTGATCATATCAAAATTGTAGGTAGGAGGCTCAAATTCATAGAAAGGAGATTGTTAGATGTGTTTTAATGATGACTTGGGCTGTATATAATTCTGGCACCTAGGGATTGTCGAATGCTCTTAAAAATAGATTGCTGTGGAAATGTTTATTATAGGGAAATTGACATATTCTCTAGGAGGGACGGGGTGAATGGGCCTGCTACATTTTCTACATTGAAGACATATACAGGTTTTGATGCTACTTCCGTTAAATCAAGTGGGGCTTCATTGGATTTCTGCTACTGCGGAGATAATCAAATTCTGGGTAGGGGTCAGGAGAAAATTAGTCATAGGTGTTCTTGTGTAATAATTACTGTTGAAAGTGTAAATGATCCATTTATCAGTAAGACTGAGAATAGAATAACTGCTACATTACTTCATAGGAGATGATTGTCTGTGCTATTGTTCCTAGAGCTCCAGTGAGTGTGTATTTTGAATGTGAAGTTCATCCAGATCTGAGGATGGAGTAAATGGCTAGGTGTGATATGGCTAATAGAAATAATATGCCTACATTTATATTAATTAGTGGATAAGATATGGGAAGAGGAATTCATGTTGTGAGAGCCATGGTTAAGGCTAGCATTGGGGTTAAGGCTAGCAAGAGAAGCCACCGCAATGAGAAGCCCGCGCACCGCAACAAAGAGTAGCCCCCGCTTGCTGCAACTAGAGAAAGCCTGCGCATAGCAACGAAGACCCAACGCAGCCAAAAACAAATTAATTAATTAATTAGTTAACTATTTTAAACAAAAGTACTATATCCTTCAGTACAGCTTCTCTGGGAAGAACACAGAGATGGCGTAAGAGAGTGAGAAAGACCAATATTTAGTGCACATCTCTCATGCAGGTGCTCTGCTGGCTCAGATAGATTTATCCCCACTTTACAAAGGAGGAAATAATCTCAGAGAGGTTTAGTAATTTTCCCAAAGCCAAACAGCTATGGAGTGGCAGAACCAAGATCTGAACCAAGTCTGTTACCTTCAAAGCCTAAGTCCTCATCACAACAAAACTCAATTAATATTTACATTTATCGAATTACATTGCAACCTGGGGAGTTCTTGGCACAATCCTGAAGAAGAGTGAGAAAGAAAGAAATAGCATTGTTCCTACAGTCAACCCACATTTTTGGAGCAGCTGCTAGATGCCTGGCCCTTTTTGGGCTTCAGCAGTGATCAAGACAGGAAGAGTCCTGCTTTCATGAACCACGTAGTGGGGAGGAGAGACGGGTGCAACTTGGGTGAGGGATTTCACCTTGCTGGACCTCTGTTTTGTCATCTGCAAAATGGGATGGGTGTTCCTCATTTTCTGGGATTGTCCAGCCCTCACATTCTCTGATTCCATAAGAAGCATTTGTTTTCCTGTTTCATTAAAATTCATTCAGGCCGTGAGCTGTGATGAATGTGGTTAGCTGCTCCCCAAATCACTCTATTCCCACCCTTTTCCTGTGATCAGGTCTTTCCCGAAACATGACTCACAGTCAGTCAAGTCACAGAACCTAAGGGGCACCCAGCAGAAAAATTTCAACCCTTGCTTCCCAGGAGCTCTGCGGTCTACCTGCCAGGTAAACTTAACTCACCTGGCACAAGGTGGCCATCCCTGGTTTCACATAAACATGATCTCAGGCACAAACCTCCTTGTTTTTCCATTTTGTCTTTAAGTTACTTGTTGAAACAACTGCACAAATATGACACAGATAGAAAATCAGGCATCTTCTGCCCCCAGTGCCTACTAATAAATGATTTTCTGCCACTTTAATGATAAAGATAGAACATTTCCACATTCTGCTACCCTTATTATTTGTCATTTTTGTTGATATTTCTATTGACTACATCTTTCAATATTTTAACAATGGAACATTTATTTAGGGTGTTCCAGACCCAGCCTTTAGTGGTAAAGGTTTCGTTGTTATATTTCTATTATGTTTCCTTTAAAAATCATTATCCTATTTAAACGAATTAAGTCAATTCTATAGGCATTTATCTTATGATATTGATGAAATTGATACATAGAGGGCAGTAGTACAAGTTGATTGGACTTGAGAACCTCTATTAGCACAGTTAAGTATAAATATTATCTATATGTAAACCAAAGTACAGGCCGAGTGAGATTCTCTGACTTTTTTCCACTGTCTGCCCCTCAAGCCTGTGAGAAATGGAATAGTTCTTGCCCTATCAGTAAACAAAGGATGTCACAGTCTTCAGCACTTGCAGCCCTCCAATGTGAGCCGGCGGGCCCTGAGGCACTCAGGATATGCAAATACAGAATGCAGGCCCCAGAGAGCTGAGGTGCATATCAAAGGAAGGAATTCAGTGAGCCCAGGCAAAGAAAAGCGCCGCATTCCTCACCTTGGGAGAGCTGGTTTTCCTTAGTTAACAATCACCTTTTGATGTTCCCCATTACCTGCGTCAGTTCCCTGCCCTGTCCCCTCCCCCCGGTACTTTAGCTCAGGGAGGAAGGAGCGCAGAGGGACTCAGCTGAATAAGGGGCCTGCGCGCCTCGGGAGGAGTTTTCAGCCGCTTTCCCCGCAGTCGGGAAGAGGGGCGATGACGCTGCAGCCGGACCCTGCGCCTCCCTTGCCCCGTTTCCCCTCAGGACGCTCAGGCCGACCCCCTCCTCACGCCCACCAGGCCTCGCGAGCCAGGACGAGGGCAGGGGCGAGAGGACGGACCGAAGTTCCCTGGGACCAGACGCTGGAGGCCGCTCTTTCTGCACAGCTGCGGCGGGTGGCAGCGAACCCCTGCCCCTCAGAAGCTAGTCTTGTGCTGCCGACCGGGCACCGGACCAGGCGGAGGGTCGGCGCCCACTTACCCGGCCCGCCGTCCCCGCGACTGTCATGGCTTCGGCCGCCGGGGCACCTCCAGAGCCGGCAGCCTCAGTGAGGTTGCCCTCCCCTCGGGCTCCGGGGCAGTTCCGTGAAGGCGGAGGGAAGAGACCCCGCCTGAGCCAGGAGTTCCAGCTCTGAGGAAACGCGGGCTCTGTTCAGCGCGCAGTGGGTGGCACCGCTCTGCCCCGAGGCCTTCCGGGAGGGAGCGGGGCGGCGGGGGAGGGCGCCGCCAGGAGCGCAGGGCCCCGTCGGGGGTCCTGGAGGGGCGGCCCGGCCTGGGGGCCATGCCCATTGTGGCCGCAGCCCAGGCCTTTTTCCTGGAATCCTACCCAAAAAAATTAGAAAGATACACAGTCTATAGTAAATACTCACAAGTGATTGTTGCTGCTGTGCTCACTATTCTATTAAAGGTGTAAAATCCATAAAACACTTTAAGTTCAAAATTAAATATGAATTTTTACCTTTCTAATTATGTCTCTGATATTCACAGTTGTGGTTAATGAATCAGAGACTGTGGCATCACTAGTTAAAAATGAGCTTGTGAAAAAAATAGAACTCAGGCCCACCGGACCTACTGAATCACAATCTGCACTTTTACAATCTCCCCAGTGTACTCGTGTACCCATGAATAGTTGAAAGGTACATTTCTACCTCGACAGGTCTTTTCTCTATGAGAAATACACACATTTTATCCAGTTTGATATAAATAAAACACTCAAAAATGCATATGCCTGTGTTGAAACCATCATTTTATCATTTCTTTTTCAGACAAGTATAGTCTCTATACTGGTTTTGTGGCTCACATGCCATACTCTTTTCTTGTAGGTAGAAATAAGGTAGAGAAAGTCACTTTGTAAAAAAAAAATTATACATATATATATATATATATATATATATATATATATATATGTATTAGTGGATAATTGAAGACACTCTTCTAAATTAAAACCTTCCTTAACTTGCTGTTTTCTTCTTGGGTCATATTATGAACTCTTCCCGTGGCCACATGGCATGTGTACGTTTAATTTCAGGGACTGCTGACATTCCAGGATGTGGCCATAGATTTCTGTCAAGAGGAGTGAGAATGCCTGGACCAAGATCAATGGGAATTGTACAGGGATGTGATGTTAGAGAAGTATAGGAACCTGCTCTCCTTGGGTGAGGATACCTTCCTTCCAGAATTCCTTATCCAACCACAGGGTTTGGAGTCCTTCATTTGTAGAATATCTCCTGGAATCTTCTGCTTCCTACAATAGGGTTTCAGATTGCAACGTTTCAGGAAAGATTGGGAGTTTGTGGGTATAATTTTCCTTATTCTTTTAAAATTGCAGCCTCCCTTTTAATATACTTTGTAACTGCTTGGGATGTGTCTATATGAACTGTGTACTATATGCTTCTGTTATAGTCCTTACAATCTTTTATTGCCTTATTTTCTCTAACAATTTTCCATGGATTCTTTGGGCTTAAGGTATATTAACAGGGAGACTGCGAATCTGGGACTTCCCTGGTGATGCAGTGATTAAGAATTCGCCTGCCAATGAACTATGGGACCCGGTTCGATCCCCGGTCCGGGAAGATCTCACGTGCCACGGAACAACTAAGCCATTGGGCCACAACTACTGAGTCTGCACGCCACAACTACTGAAGACGGTGTGTCTTTGAGCCCATGCGCCATTTATTTTTTGGAGAATAAAACCACTTCTGAGTGATTAAAATTTAGGCCAGCTAGTCAAAATGCTTTATCACCTGTTCTTCTAAAACACTGGTCAATGGAACAAGTTTTACTAGGGATAACAGTGTAATTGTATTCTGGAGTTCATATGGGCAATATGGTTTATGACCTTGATGCTGGATCACGACATTTCAACGGTATAACTGCTATTAATTGTCTGTTTGTTCAACGATTAAAGTCTCACGTGATCTGAGTTCAGACTGGAGTCATCCTGGTTGGTTTCTGTCTATTGCAGATTTCTTCCAGTATGAAAGGACAAGAGCAATACGGCTTCCTTTACAAAATGTCTTCAAACTAAATGATGATATAATCTACATTCAATTAATTTATACATACCCTACTGTAGAACAGGGTTCGTTACGCTGGCAGAGCCCGGTAATTATGTAAAACTGAAACTTTTTCTGCACTGGTTCAAGTCCTCTTCCTAAGAATATGTTTATAATGAACATTCTTTCACAAATTACCCAATTTAATTCACCATAGCATTCCTCATATTAACTAAATGGAAAATCCTAGGCTATATACAAATCCAGAAAGGGCCAAAAATCGTCAGCCCCCATGGATGATTACAACCCATTGCTGAGGCGTTCAAATTACTTATTAAAGAACCACTATGTCCATCAACATCATCAATTTATATATTATTGCCCCAATGCTAGCCTTAACCCTGGCTCTCACAACATGAATTCCTCTTCCCATATCTTATCCACTAATTAGTATAAATGTAGGCATATTATTTCTATTAGCCATATCACACCTAGCCATTTATTCCATCCTCAGATCTGGATGAACTTCACATTCAAAATACACACTCACTGGAGCTCCAGGAACAATAGCACAGACGATCATCTCATATGAAGTAATGTAGCAGTTATTCTATTCTCAGTCTTACTGGTAAATGGATCATTTACACTTTCAACAGTAATTATTACACAAGAACACCTATGACTAATTTTCTCCTGACCCCTACCCAGAATTTGATTATCTCCGCAGTAGCAGAAATCCAGTGAAGCCCCACTTGATTTAACAGAAGTAGAATCAAAACCTGTACATGTCTTCAATGTAGAAAATGTAGCAGGCCCATTCACCCCGTCCTTCCTAGAGAATATGTCAATTTCCCTATAATAAACGTTTCCACAGCAATCTATTTTTAGGAGCATTCGACAATCCCTAGGTGCCAGAATTATAGATTCTTTCATCTTGTAAATATAGTTTTCTTTAAAAAATAATTTTTATAGTTTTACTACCTTTAAACAAAATGTACTCCATTGCTGTGGAATATTCCTTCATAGGAGCGTGCATGGTTCATTTCTGCATCCGTCTGTGATGGCCTTCAGGTTCCTTCAGGTTTGGCTCCTGTGGCTGCAAGTCCATGTCCGTGTGTCCTGGTGCAGGGCTGGTGGGTTTGTGTTCAACTGGGAGGAGCACTGTGGGTCTCTGTGCACGGACTTCGCTATCTGAGGCCCGATTGCTTCAGAAGTGGTTGCATCCCCCCGTTGCGTACCAGGCTTTCCATTGCTCCACATCCTGCTGATGTTTGATACTATGTCTTTCATGTCTGCCATTCTGGTAGGTGTATGCACAGTATTTTGCTTATGGCTTTAATCCCTCTGTTGTTAGTGAAGTTGTGCATCTTGTGGTATTCATGGACTATTTCCTGTTGTTTTTTGAAAAGTTTTAAAAATTGTGGTCTGGTACACATAACATAAAATGTACTATCTTAAGCATTTTTAAGTGCACATTTCAGGGTCAGGAAGTAATTCACACTGTTGTGCAAACCTGACCACCATCATCCTGCAGAACTTTTTCATCTTGCAAAATTGAAACAGTCCCCATTAAACACTCACTCCCCATTGTCCCTCCCTCAGCCTCTGGCCCTCAACATCCTACTTTATGTCTCTATATTTCCGACTGCTCTAGGGGCCTTGTATGAGTGGATCAAGCACTGTTTGTTTTTTTGTGTCTAGCTTACATCACTGAGCATAATGCCCTCAAGGTTCATCCCTGCTGCCTCCTGTGTCAGAATTGACTTGCTTTTTAGGCTGAATAGCCTTTCCTTGTATTGATGGATCGTGTTTTTCTTCTCCATTCATCCATTAGTGGACACATGTAATATCTACATTCATTTCTACTGTCATAATATTTGTGGAATAAAATCAGAAAGTCCTATGAATCAAAAGTCATTTGCCATTAACTTTTTTCTTAAACTTTTTGTTGTGGAAAACATCAAGGCTAAGAAAAGGGAAAAATACATGTCAGCTTCACTTGTGTTCAGGAATTAATGCTTTACGGATTCACTTTATTCCCTGTGTGTGTGCTATGCGTGTGCATGTGCCTGTTTGCATACATATGCTGTGCATGTGCATAGGTATGTGAACTTGCACACATTAGTGTGTGCATGGGCATATGGGTGCATGTGTGTTCACATGCTAGTGTGTGAATATATTTGTGCTGTGCACGTGCATATGTTTGTGTGTGTGCTGTGCCTGCCTGTGCGCACAGCTGTGTGTTTGCTGGAACCACTTGCAAGTTGGCTGCAGACTGAATTGTGCCCCAGATATATCCGCACGCAGCTGCTCTAACAATCCTGCGTAGCCACGTAAAGGTCACAGATCTCAGGGATTTAAATGGACGGAGCAGGATATCCTGACACAGAGTTTGTCTTCCAATGACTGTCACTGTCTCAGTAACATCCTTCACACCTTCTTTAAGCCCCATTCAGGGTCCAGTTTAGACTCCCATTACATTCAGTCACCTGTCCCAGGTCCCCTAAAGCAACAATGTAACCGTTGGAGAGCCTGGCCAAGGCCGGGGGTGCCCCTCCTGTTGGCCTGGCCTCCAGGCCCTGCCCTTGGCTCCTGTTTTCTCATATCTCAGCCAGGCCCCGACTTGGATCGGGCCGACACCTCTTTCCTCACAGGGTCCCATCGCCCAGTCAAGGGGGTTCATTCTCCCCAAACACAGCATCAGGAGTCGGGGGCTGACAGTCCTCACTGGGTCTCCTTCATGTGAGACCCTGTGCTGTTGAAAGAGCAGGCACCCAGCCCTCGGGGGTGGGGGACTGGGGGGCGACATGCGGCCCACGATGGGCAGGCGGGTGTCCGGGTGGGGCGAGCCAGTATGCAAGGAGTTCCGCGGTGGGTTCTCCTCTCCAACGGCTTCTGTGCCCCTAACTCTCCCCGTGCCTCCCCTCGAAGACAGTGCGGTGCCCGGGTTGGGAACTATGGGAGCCGTCAGCCACCGCCCCCTCTACACACACACACACACACGCACATGCACACGCACACGCACACGCTGCAGGGAAGCAGGACCTGAGTGCAGGGGTCTCAGCGGCCCTGAGCGCCCCACCCGGAATCGGCCAGCCGAATGGACAGACCGGATCTCCCTGCCTGGACCATGCAGGACTCTCCTGACCTGGCTTGCAGTGTGGCCGCCTCCTTCTGGAAGCCTGGGAGGCTGGAATCAGGCCACTTCTTGTCTGTCCTGGCAGCAGACTGGGCTGCACTCTAAGAAGTTCGTGGCTCGCCCGTGGATGCTGACCATCAGGTGGCCAGAGACATTGGGAACATTTCTGTTTTGCCTGTTGAAATGTTTAATGACAAAGATTTTGTTCAGTTTCCTGATGTGGGTGTCCAAAGATGAGAGACCCATGTGTGTGATCTGTACCCCCTATGAGATCAGCCCTAAGCTAGTTTAAACATGATCAAGTTGTGTCTACATGGTAGATTTAGACCTCTGCATGTCCTGTCTACTGATTATGTTTAGAGCTGACCATGTGTTGTCTAGAATAAGAAGATTTAGACCTGACCATGTTCTGTGTACGCTAGGACTACGGGGACCTGGGTAGAGACCCGGCCTGGCCTCACTACTGGGAAGCTCCGTGCCTGCATCTGAATGTCAGTGCTTAGATGTCTGGGGTCTGGAGCTGAGGTGGGCTTGTGTACGTAACAGCCTCTCTTCTGAGTGTGGTGACCTGGTCCTCCCAAGGGTCAGTGCTATGGTCGGGGCCTTAGTCTTAATCCCTGCAAGGTTCACCTTCCCTGGGGCTCATGGAGAATCCTCAGGAGGACTACCTGGCAATAATTCCAATTTACCAGCACGTGCACGGTGCATAGGGAAGCAGGTTTAGCTGCTGAATTGATTGCAGGGCACGCAGATCGGGCAAAAGGCCGATGGGTGACAGCTGAGGCTGCTGCTGAGCTCTCCCTCCAGTCTACCGTCCCTACTCAGCAGAGTCCAGAGCTGCCCCTCGGCTTTCAGCCCTGCTGTCCTGTGAGTGTTCTCAACATGTAAGTGAGACGAGAAAGGACTGAGCATGCCAGCACCAGGGTCGTGTGTTCAACTCTAGTATGAAAGCTGTAAAAACAGTTAAAATCACACAGAACCAAAGTGAGAAGAGGAGGACTCCTCTGGGACAAGTGTGGGGAAAGGAGACCCACCTGACACTTTTTCCCATCCCAGGAGGTCCCAGGGACCCAGCTTGTTTCCACATTGGGGGAGCCCCCTGCAGAGCCATGGTGTCCTGACCAAGGGGACGTGTGACCCCAGGTGCAGGGTCTGGGGAGGTGAGGTCACCCTGGGACTGTGGACATGTGACCCAGGTGGAGGGGTCTGGGGAGGTGGGTCACCCTGGTGAGTGTGGATGTGTGGCCCCAGGTATAGGGTGCTGGGACTGTGTGGGTCTCACCATACCTGCATGGGTCAGGAGCACATGGATGGGGAGACCGCATATGCGCTCTTTGCCTGCAGTGTGTCCTGTCCCCTTTGAGATTTCCAACCTCTGCATTAAGGGTGTTGTCCTGATTAACCTGTGGTTCCTTTTCTTCTCTTCATCTTGTCACAATCATATGAGGTCAGGCATGTTTGAGTGGGTTGCTGCTCTGTGTTCCGGTGAGTGACAACACTTGGTGGTATCGTATTAATACTATAGCATATCATATGTCTAATCTATGGGGGTCACCACTGCCTGGGTCCCCCTGGACAGAGGTCAGGTGAGCACAGACTAGCCCCCCCTAAGAATGGTCTCCCACGTGCTCTGTGAGGGTACTGTGATGGCCCCTAAGGTAGGGGACTGTGTCTGGGCCTCCGACATTTGTGATGAAGGGGAGTCGAAATGGAATCTCAATTAACAAGACATTATCTTAAGAATTTATTTTAAGTGAAATAAAACACACGTCATATACCCTTTACCATCATCACCATTTTAAGTGCACGTTTCTGAGGCATCAGATAGATTCACTTTCTCGTGGAGCCATCACCACCATCACTAGAACTTTTCGTCCTTCAAAACCAAAATTCCACAACCATGAAAGTCTCATTCCCCATTCCCTCCCACTGTCCCTGGCACCGATATCCACTTCAATCCCTGAGTTGTCGACTCCAGGGCACCCACTGGAGTGGAATCCTGCCGTGTTTGCTGACGGGTCATTTTGGAAGAGCTGACTTTCAATCTGAAGCTCTGCCTGTTCGCATCTGAAGAATCTGCATTTAAGGAGAGGGTGTATGAGGAAGGGGGTGTATGCGGGACAAAGGTGTCCGGGGTGCAGGTGAGCCAGGACCTGACCAGCTGCCTTTTGGGTCCTCTGGTCCCATCTCTTGGTCTGTGCCTCATCTGCATCATCACTGTCCCCGCTGCCACCGCTGGGGTGTTGTTGTCTGAGTGAGAGTCCCCTGGTGCCCCTGCTCTCCTCCCCTCCTCCTGCTGGTTGCGGAGGGAACTGCTTGCTGTGTGGTCTCTACTCCTGAGGCATGAAGGACCCTGTAGCATGGACCTGCAGAGTGTGGGGTGTGGTCCCAAGAGCATGGGGCCCACATAGGACACGACATTGGGGCGTGACAAGTGCTAGGGCTGCCTCATCACTGACAGGGAATGTTGCCCAGATCCTGCTCCAGAGGGCGTGGTGGGTGGCCTGGGACCCTAGAGGCCCCATTCCTATACTGGAGCTTGGAGAGTGCATCCCCATGGGCTGCAGATTCACCCCATATCTCAGCCATATCCCTCTGTCCTGTCTTTGAACTCAGGAAAACGAGCTCTCTTGTCCACAACATAGGCCTGGTCCTGTTGATATAACGATTCTTTAAGTTAGGCGTCCTGGGATAGCAGCTCCTTTTAGGCCTGAGAAGGAACAACTCCGGAGTGTACAACGATTTCAGATGAAACTAATATTCAATGACTATCCCTAACTACTCGGTTGTTGACTTCTATTAGTCATTATTCTCCTGGTTTTAGCTCTGATGTGGGGATTACAGAGGAGTCAACATTTAAATCTTCGTAATCTGTGTATTTGTAGCTTCAGTATCATTACTGACCCATAGTTTTTTATGGTTTGGGAAGAGTTATTGATTTCATGTATCATGTAAAGGATTCACAATGATGATAGGGCAATTAAGATTACAATAATAGCTAGTAAATTGTTCACATTTTCTCTACCTGTGCATCTATTGTATGCAGATGAGTTTAGATGTCAATATTAGTGAAATGATATAGAGGACTAGAGAACTTATTTTAAAAATCACTATTAATGTGTGATGAAGAAAATGTAAAAGTTTTTCCATAATCGGTGATGTTGTATCTTGAGAGCCTAGATGAAATTGATATGCCTTAGTGATATACAGGATTTTAGCCTATCATTTAACTTTGACAAAGCTACATCACTTTTTACTTTTATCTCATTTATTGAGGAAGACATAATTGTTATGGTGTTGGCTTGAAACTGGTTGAAAAGGACTTGAGTCCTTCCTTATTTTACATTGACATAGGTAGGATCTTGAAACGTAGGATATGGTGGAGGACATCCGTGTAACCATTCTAGGTTAGGAGTAGCAATTTCCACTGCTAAGACTTCTTGTTTAGACACAAATGCTTTTCAAAGTATGAAGATTATTAGCATTACTGCTGCTACTGAGATGAATGAGCCTAAAGACAAAATATTTCATGTTGTGTGTGCCTCAGGGTACTCAGACTAACGTAGTGACATCCCTGAGAGGCCACGAAAGTGCTGCAGGAAGTCATATTTACTACTACAAATATACTTGTGAAGTGAATTTTTGCTCATGCTGAGTTAACTGTATAACCTGAGAATAGTGGGAATCAGTGTAGAAAGCCTCCTATAATAGTGAAGACTGCTCCCATGGACATTAGGTCATGGAAGTGTGCTACTACATAGTATATATCCTGGAGGACAATGTCTGGGGATGAGTTGGCTAAGATGATTCCTGTCAAACCACCTACTGTAAAAAGAAAAACTAAAGCCTAAAACTCATAATATAGTGGGAGGTCATATAGTATTACCTCCGTGAACAGTTGCTAACCAGGGACTTCCCTGGTGACGCAGTGGTTAAGAATTCGTCTGCCAATGCAGGGGACACGGGTTCGAGCCCTTGTCTGGGAAGATTCCACATGCCGCGGAGCAAAAAGCCCGTGTGCCACAACTACTGAGCCTGCCCTCTAGAGCCCGCAAGCCACCACTACTGAAGCCCACGCGCCTAGAGGCCGTGCTCTGCAACAAGAGAAGCCACTGCAATGAAAGGGCCGCACACCGCAACGAAGAGTAGCTGCCGCTCACCGCAAACAGAGAAAGCCCATGCGCAGCAACCAAGACCCAACTCAGCCAAAAAAAAAAAAAAAAAAGAAAAGAAAAAGAAAAATTAAATAAAGAGTTGCTAATCAGCTAGATACTTTTACTCCTGTAGGGATAGAAGTAATTACGGTAGCTGATGCAAAGTGTGCTCCTGAGTCCACAGCTATCCCTATGGTAAACATATGATGGGCCCACAAGAGAACTCCTAAAAAACCAGTGGACATGACTCATACTATTCCCAGATAGCTGAAAGGCAATTTTTGTCCTAAATAGTATGTAATGATATGTGAGTTTATAACAAACCCTGTTAGGCCATGAATACAGACTTCAGGGTGAGCAAAGTATCAAAAGAGGTGTTGGTATAGGATTCGGTCTCCTCCTGCCGGGTCAAAGAAAGTAGTGTTTAGATTTCTATCTCTTAACAGCATGGCAATTCTGGCTGCTTGGACTGAGATTGGTAATTATAGTAATATGGCTATAGTTGTGGAAGATTAAACAAATAATGGTGTTTGGTATTGGGATATGACTGCTGGTTTTGTATTAAAGACTATAGTAATAAAAGTAATAATACCAAGAATTGAGGAGACACCTGCTAAATGTAAGGAGAAAACAGTTAGGTCGACAGAGGCTCCTGCATGGGCCAGATTGCAGGCTAGAGCTGAATACACGGTCCCACTGGTACCAGAACCAGCTTCTACTATTGGTGATATGAGTAGGAGTAAGAATGATGGGGGAAGTAGGCAAAAGTTTATATGATTTATTGGGGGAAATGCTACTTCAGGTGTCCGAGTTATTAGTGGCCCAAGTCAGTTTTCAAAAGCCTGCAATCATAACGGGTACAGCTATAAAGAAAATTATTACAAGTGCAGGGACTGTTATGACAACCTTACAGATTTGGGCATCTCCAAGTAGCGGTCCAGGTCAGCATAGCTCAGCCTGGATTAATATAATTAAGGTGCTGCCTGCTACTCCAGCTCAAGCACCAAATAGTAAATATAAAATGCCGATATCTTTGTGATTTGTTGAAAATATACAGCAGTGTATGAACAGAGGTAAAATGACTGAGTTAGCATTAGACTGTAAATCTGAAGACAGAGATTGAGCCCTCTTTCTGGCAAACCCTGTGGTGAATCAACAAATTGAATTGTAACTTCAGAGAAGCAGCTTCAATTCTGCCAGTGATTATCCTGCCTTTTTTTTTTCTTTTTTTCTTTCTCGAATGAAGGAGAAGTAGACTGAAGCCAGTTGACTAGAGGATTTGCCTGTTAACTAAAGTTTCCTGGGGTTAAAACTCATCAATCTCGTAAAGATTTGGCTTCAATACAGTGTTTGCTTTACATTCAATTGATGTAGAATAAAGTCTTGCAATCCTTATTTTTAGGAATTAAGTCAATTTCACTTGTTTAGGGTTTTGAAAGCTCTTGGTCTGAACTAACCTAAATTCCTAGTCCAGCACCGATAGAATGGGTGTTGTGTGTAGTAACCGTGAGGGTATTATGATTGGTAACGATAGGAAGGTTATTTCTTTGTATGTTGAAATTGTTTTGTGTTTGTGTTGTTTAATGAAGGGAATATAGTTAGTGATGTGGAGTATGTTAGCTGCAAGTAGAAATATATGCTGAGGACTGCTATGGTGGCTATTAGTGTTGGTAGAATGATGTTGTCGTTTTTGTTATCTCTTGGATAATTATTCATTTGCGTAGAAAGCCTGATAGTGATGGGCGATGTCCTAATGATACTATAATGGTGACGAAAATGATTGTGATGGGAGGTGTTTTATCTCATGTGTGTGATAATGATACTCTTGTAGTACATGATCTGGGCATAAATAAGAAGAAGATAGTGTTGTTATGATATAAATTAGTATGTTTAGGATTGTTATAATCTGAATATACATTATAATAGCTGTTATTCATCCTATATGGGCAATTGATGAGGAGGGTGTAATATTTTCCAGGTGAGTATGGCGAAGTCTGCCTCAGCCTCCAGCTATGATTTATAATATCACTATGATTAATAGTATATTTAGGTTGATGGATGGTGACATGTGGTATAAAACTGATAGGGGTGAATTTTGTCATGTTGATAGCATCAGGTCTGCTGTTCATGGGATGCCTCGTGTGACTTCAGGCACTCAGAAGTGAAATGGGGAAAGTCCTACTTTTGTGACAAGGGCGATTGTCATGAGGGTGGATGCTCCTGGATTAAAGATTCTTGTTATTCACTGTGCTCTTTGACCAGAGTATATTAGATTAATGATAATAGCCATTATAAGTAGTATTGATGTGGTGGACTGTTTTAGGAAATATTTGTTGGATGCTTCTGTAGCTTATGGGTTCATGTTTTTTACTAGAATGGGGATACCATTAACCAGTGTGAGCTTGTTATACAATTATATTTCCTGAGAAAATGGTCAGTAGAATGATGGTAAAAACAATGAGAGTTTATTAGCACAGGAAGGATATACAAAAATATTTTGGGGGTATGGGCCTGTAGCTTACTTAGAGAACTTTACTATATAGCATGTGGTGTAATGTGGTAGGTAGCATGGAGAATGTAAAAGTATTAGGAAGAATTCAATTCCAGGAATAAGAGCATTGAAACCTCTATGATTTACTCTATCAAAGTAACTCTTTTGTCAGACATATTTCTTAAATTTGTGGTGGGTTGCCTGGTATGATGACAAGTAGTGAAAACTCTCATATACATAGGGTTAATGTTAGTCGTAAAAAAACTTTTCATAAGAGATGTATGCGTTGATCATATCAAAATTGTAGGTAGGAGGCTCAAATTCATAGAAAGGAGATTGTTAGATGTGTTTTAATGATGACTTGGGCTGTATATAATTCTGGCACCTAGGGATTGTCGAATGCTCTTAAAAATAGATTGCTGTGGAAATGTTTATTATAGGGAAATTGACATATTCTCTAGGAGGGACGGGGTGAATGGGCCTGCTACATTTTCTACATTGAAGACATATACAGGTTTTGATGCTACTTCCGTTAAATCAAGTGGGGCTTCATTGGATTTCTGCTACTGCGGAGATAATCAAATTCTGGGTAGGGGTCAGGAGAAAATTAGTCATAGGTGTTCTTGTGTAATAATTACTGTTGAAAGTGTAAATGATCCATTTATCAGTAAGACTGAGAATAGAATAACTGCTACATTACTTCATAGGAGATGATTGTCTGTGCTATTGTTCCTAGAGCTCCAGTGAGTGTGTATTTTGAATGTGAAGTTCATCCAGATCTGAGGATGGAGTAAATGGCTAGGTGTGATATGGCTAATAGAAATAATATGCCTACATTTATATTAATTAGTGGATAAGATATGGGAAGAGGAATTCATGTTGTGAGAGCCATGGTTAAGGCTAGCATTGGGGTTAAGGCTAGCAAGAGAAGCCACCGCAATGAGAAGCCCGCGCACCGCAACAAAGAGTAGCCCCCGCTTGCTGCAACTAGAGAAAGCCTGCGCATAGCAATGAAGACCCAACGCAGCCAAAAACAAATTAATTAATTAATTAGTTAACTATTTTAAACAAAAGTACTATATCCTTCAGTACAGCTTCTCTGGGAAGAACACAGAGATGGCGTAAGAGAGTGAGAAAGACCAATATTTAGTGCACATCTCTCATGCAGGTGCTCTGCTGGCTCAGATAGATTTATCCCCACTTTACAAAGGAGGAAATAATCTCAGAGAGGTTTAGTAATTTTCCCAAAGCCAAACAGCTATGGAGTGGCAGAACCAAGATCTGAACCAAGTCTGTTACCTTCAAAGCCTAAGTCCTCATCACAACAAAACTCAATTAATATTTACATTTATCGAATTACATTGCAACCTGGGGAGTTCTTGGCACAATCCTGAAGAAGAGTGAGAAAGAAAGAAATAGCATTGTTCCTACAGTCAACCCACATTTTTGGAGCAGCTGCTAGATGCCTGGCCCTTTTTGGGCTTCAGCAGTGATCAAGACAGGAAGAGTCCTGCTTTCATGAACCACGTAGTGGGGAGAAGAGACGGGTGCAACTTGGGTGAGGGATTTCACCTTGCTGGACCTCTGTTTTGTCATCTGCAAAATGGGATGGGTGTTCCTCATTTTCTGGGATTGTCCAGCCCTCACATTCTCTGATTCCATAAGAAGCATTTGTTTTCCTGTTTCTTTAAAATTCATTCAGGCCGTGAGCTGTGATGAATGTGGTTAGCTGCTCCCCAAATCACTCTATTCCCACCCTTTTCCTGTGATCAGGTCTTTCCCGAAACATGACACAGTCAGTCAAGTCACAGAACCTAAGGGGCACCCAGCAGAAAAATTTCAACCCTTGCTTCCCAGGAGCTCTGCGGTCTACCTGCCAGGTAAACTTAACTCACCTGGCACAAGGTGGCCATCCCTGGTTTCACATCAACATGATCTCAGGCACAAACCTCCTTGTTTTTCCATTTTGTCTTTAAGTTACTTGTTGAAACAACTGCACAAATATGACACAGATAGAAAATCAGGCATCTTCTGCCCCCAGTGCCTACTAATAAATGATTTTCTGCCACTTTAATGATAAAGATAGAACATTTCCACATTCTGCTACCCTTATTATTTGTCATTTTTGTTGATATTTCTATTGACTACATCTTTCAATATTTTAACAATGGAACATTTATTTAGGGTGTTCCAGACCCAGCCTTTAGTGGTAAAGGTTTCGTTGTTATATTTCTATTATGTTTCCTTTAAAAATCATTATCCTATTTAAACGAATTAAGTCAATTCTATAGGCATTTATCTTATGATATTGATGAAATTGATACATAGAGGGCAGTAGTACAAGTTGATTGGACTTGAGAACCTCTATTAGCACAGTTAAGTATAAATATTATCTATATGTAAACCAAAGTACAGGCCGAGTGAGATTCTCTGACTTTTTTCCACTGTCTGCCCCTCAAGCCTGTGAGAAATGGAATAGTTCTTGCCCTATCAGTAAACAAAGGATGTCACAGTCTTCAGCACTTGCAGCCCTCCAATGTGAGCCGGCGGGCCCTGAGGCACTCAGGATATGCAAATACAGAATGCAGGCCCCAGAGAGCTGAGGTGCATATCAAAGGAAGGAATTCAGTGAGCCCAGGCAAAGAAAAGCGCCGCATTCCTCACCTTGGGAGAGCTGGTTTTCCTTAGTTAACAATCACCTTTTGATGTTCCCCATTACCTGCGTCAGTTCCCTGCCCTGTCCCCTCCCCCCGGTACTTTAGCTCAGGGAGGAAGGAGCGCAGAGGGACTCAGCTGAATAAGGGGCCTGCGCGCCTCGGGAGGAGTTTTCAGCCGCTTTCCCCGCAGTCGGGAAGAGGGGCGATGACGCTGCAGCCGGACCCTGCGCCTCCCTTGCCCCGTTTCCCCTCAGGACGCTCAGGCCGACCCCCTCCTCACGCCCACCAGGCCTCGCGAGCCAGGACGAGGGCAGGGGCGAGAGGACGGACCGAAGTTCCCTGGGACCAGACGCTGGAGGCCGCTCTTTCTGCACAGCTGCGGCGGGTGGCAGCGAACCCCTGCCCCTCAGAAGCTAGTCTTGTGCTGCCGACCGGGCACCGGACCAGGCGGAGGGTCGGCGCCCACTTACCCGGCCCGCCGTCCCCGCGACTGTCATGGCTTCGGCCGCCGGGGCACCTCCAGAGCCGGCAGCCTCAGTGAGGTTGCCCTCCCCTCGGGCTCCGGGGCAGTTCCGTGAAGGCGGAGGGAAGAGACCCCGCCTGAGCCAGGAGTTCCAGCTCTGAGGAAACGCGGGCTCTGTTCAGCGCGCAGTGGGTGGGACCGCTCTGCCCCGAGGCCTTCCGGGAGGGAGCGGGGCGGCGGGGGAGGGCGCCGCCAGGAGCGCAGGGCCCCGTCGGGGGTCCTGGAGGGGCGGCCCGGCCTGGGGGCCATGCCCATTGTGGCCGCAGCCCAGGCCTTTTTCCTGGAATCCTACCCAAAAAAATTAGAAAGATACACAGTCTATAGTAAATACTCACAAGTGATTGTTGCTGCTGTGCTCACTATTCTATTAAAGGTGTAAAATCCATAAAACACTTTAAGTTCAAAATTAAATATGAATTTTTACCTTTCTAATTATGTCTCTGATATTCACAGTTGTGGTTAATGAATCAGAGACTGTGGCATCACTAGTTAAAAATGAGCTTGTGAAAAAAATAGAACTCAGGCCCACCGGACCTACTGAATCACAATCTGCACTTTTACAATCTCCCCAGTGTACTCGTGTACCCATGAATAGTTGAAAGGTACATTTCTACCTCGACAGGTCTTTTCTCTATGAGAAATACACACATTTTATCCAGTTTGATATAAATAAAACACTCAAAAATGCATATGCCTGTGTTGAAACCATCATTTTATCATTTCTTTTTCAGACAAGTATAGTCTCTATACTGGTTTTGTGGCTCACATGCCATACTCTTTTCTTGTAGGTAGAAATAAGGTAGAGAAAGTCACTTTGTAAAAAAAGAAATTGTATATATATATATATATATATATATATATATATATGTATTAGTGGATAATTGAAGACACTCTTCTAAATTAAAACCTTCCTTAACTTGCTGTTTTCTTCTTGGGTCATATTATGAACTCTTCCCGTGGCCACATGGCATGTGTACGTTTAATTTCAGGGACTGCTGACATTCCAGGATGTGGCCATAGATTTTTATCAAGAGGAGTGAGAATGCCTGGACCAAGATCAATGGGAATTGTACAGGGATGTGATGTTAGAGAAGTATAGGAACCTGCTCTCCTTGGGTGAGGATACCTTCCTTCCAGAATTCCTTATCCAACCACAGGGTTTGGAGTCCTTCATTTGTAGAATATCTCGTGGAATCTTCTGCTTCCTACAATGGGGTTTCAGATTGCAACGTCTCAGGAAAGATTGGGAGTTTGTGGGTATAATTTTTCTTATTCTTTTAAAATTGCAGCCTCCCTTTTAATATACTTTGTAACTGCTTGGGATGTGTCTATATGAACTGTGTACTATATGCTTCTGTTATAGTCCTTACAATCTTTTATTGCCTTATTTTCTCTAACAATTTTCCATGGATTCTTTGGGCTTAAGGTATATTAACAGGGAGACTGCGAATCTGGGACTTCCCTGGTGATGCAGTGATTAAGAATTCGCCTGCAAATGCAGGGGACCCGGTTCGATCCCCGGTCCGGGAAGATCTCACGTGCCACGGAACAACTAAGCCATTGGGCCACAACTACTGAGTCTGCACGCCACAACTACTGAAGACGGTGTGTCTTGAGCCCATGCGCCATTTATTTTTTGGAGAATAAAACCACTTCTGAGTGATTAAAATTTAGGCCAGCTAGTCAAAATGCTTTATCACCTGTTCTTCTAAAACACTGGTCAATGGAACAAGTTTTACTAGGGATAACAGTGTAATTGTATTCTGGAGTTCATATGGGCAATATGGTTTATGACCTTGTTGCTGGATCACGACATTTCAACGGTATAACTGCTATTAATTGTCTGTTTGTTCAACGATTAAAGTCTCACGTGATCTGAGTTCAGACTGGAGTCATCCTGGTTGGTTTCTGTCTATTGCAGATTTCTTCCAGTATGAAAGGACAAGAGCAATACGGCTTCCTTTACAAAATGTCTTCAAACTAAATGATGATATAATCTGCATTCAATTAATTTATACATACCCTACTGTAGAACAGGGTTCGTTACGCTGGCAGAGCCCGGTAATTATGTAAAACTGAAACTTTTTCTGCACTGGTTCAAGTCCTCTTCCTAAGAATATGTTTATAATCAACATTCTTTCACAAATTACCCAATTTAATTCACCATAGCATTCCTCATATTAACTAAATGGAAAATCCTAGGCTATATGCAAATCCAGAAAGGGCCAAAAATCGTCAGCCCCCATGGATGATTACAACCTATTGCTGAGGCGTTCAAATTACTTATTAAAGAACCACTATGTCCATCAACATCATCAATTTTTATATTATTGCCCCAATGCTAGCCTTAACCCTGGCTCTCACAACATGAATTCCTCTTCCCATATCTTATCCACTAATTAGTATAAATGTAGGCATATTATTTCTATTAGCCATATCACACCTAGCCATTTATTCCATCCTCAGATCTGGATGAACTTCACATTCAAAATACTCACTCACTGGAGCTCCAGGAACAATAGCACAGACGATCATCTCATATGAAGTAATGTAGCAGTTATTCTATTCTCAGTCTTACTGGTAAATGGATCATTTACACTTTCAACAGTAATTATTACACAAGAACACCTATGACTAATTTTCTCCTGACCCCTACCCAGAATTTGATTATCTCCGCAGTAGCAGAAATCCAGTGAAGCCCCACTTGATTTAACAGAAGTAGAATCAAAACCTGTACATGTCTTCAATGTAGAAAATGTAGCAGGCCCATTCACCCCGTCCTTCCTAGAGAATATGTCAATTTCCCTATAATAAACGTTTCCACAGCAATCTATTTTTAGGAGCATTCGACAATCCCTAGGTGCCAGAATTATAGATTCTTTCATCTTGTAAATATAGTTTTCTTTAAAAAATAATTTTTATAGTTTTACTACCTTTAAACAAAATGTACTCCATTGCTGTGGAATATTCCTTCATAGGAGCGTGCATGGTTCATTTCTGCATCCGTCTGTGATGGCCTTCAGGTTCCTTCAGGTTTGGCTCCTGTGGCTGCAAGTCCATGTCCGTGTGTCCTGGTGCAGGGCTGGTGGGTTTGTGTTCAACTGGGAGGAGCACTGTGGGTCTCTGTGCACGGACTTCGCTATCTGAGGCCCGATTGCTTCAGAAGTGGTTGCATCCCCCCGTTGCGTACCAGGCTTTCCATTGCTCCACATCCTGCTGATGTTTGATACTATGTCTTTCATGTCTGCCATTCTGGTAGGTGTATGCACAGTATTTTGCTTATGGCTTTAATCCCTCTGTTGTTAGTGAAGTTGTGCATCTTGTGGTATTCATGGACTATTTCCTGTTGTTTTTTGAAAAGTTTTAAAAATTGTGGTCTGGTACACATAACATAAAATGTACTATCTTAAGCATTTTTAAGTGCACATTTCAGGGTCAGGAAGTAATTCACACTGTTGTGCAAACCTGACCACCATCATCCTCCAGAACTTTTTCATCTTGCAAAATTGAAACAGTCCCCATTAAACACTCACTCCCCATTGTCCCTCCCTCAGCCTCTGGCCCTCAACATCCTACTTTATGTCTCTATATTTCCGACTGCTCTAGGGGCCTTGTATGAGTGGATCAAGCACTGTTTGTTTTTTTGTGTCTAGCTTACATCACTGAGCATAATGCCCTCAAGGTTCATCCCTGCTGCATCCTGTGTCAGAATTGACTTGCTTTTTAGGCTGAATAGCCTTTCCTTGTATTGATGGACCGTGTTTTTCTTCTCCATTCATCCATTAGTGGACACATGTAATATCTACATTCATTTCTACTGTCATAATATTTGTGGAATAAAATCAGAAAGTCCTATGAATCAAAAGTCATTTGCCATTAACTTTTTTCTTAAACTTTTTGTTGTGGAAAACATCAAGGCTAAGAAAAGGGAAAAATACATGTCAGCTTCACTTGTGTTCAGGAATTAATGCTTTACGGATTCACTTTATTCCCTGTGTGTGTGCTATGCGTGTGCATGTGCCTGTTTGCATACATATGCTGTGCATGTGCATAGGTATGTGAACTTGCACACATTAGTGTGTGCATGGGCATATGGGTGCATGTGTGTTCACATGCTAGTGTGTGAATATATTTGTGCTGTGCACGTGCATATGTTTGTGTGTGTGCTGTGCCTGCCTGTGCGCACACCTGTGTGTTTGCTGGAACCACTTGCAAGTTGGCTGCAGACTGAATTGTGCCCCAGATATATCCGCACGCAGCTGCTCTAACAATCCTGCGTAGCCACGTAAAGGTCACAGATCTCAGGGATTTAAATGGACGGAGCAGGATATACTGACACAGAGTTTGTCTCTGCGGTGTGTCCTGTCCCCTTTGAGATTTCCAAGCTCTGCATTAAGGGTGTTTTCCTGATTAACCTGTGGTTCCTTTTCTTCTCTTCATCTTGTCAGAGTTTGTCTTCCAATGACTGTCACTGTCTCAGTAACATCCTTCACACCTTCTTTACATTCAGTCACCTGTCCCAGGTCCCCTAAAGCAACAATGTCACCGTTGGAGAGCCTGGCCAAGGCTGGGGTGCACCTCCTGTTGGCCTGGCCTCCAGGCCCTGCCCTTGGCTCCTGTTTTCTCATATCTCAGCCAGGCCCCGACTTGGATCGGGCCGACACGTCTTTCCTCACAGGGTCCCATCGCCCAGTCAAGGGGGTTCATTCTCCCCAAACACAGCATCAGGAGTCGGGGGCTGACAGTCCCCACTGGGTCTCCTTCATGTGAGACCCTGTGCTGTTGAAAGAGCAGGCACCCTGCCCTCGGGGGTGGGGGACTGGGGGGCGACATGCGGCCCACAATGGGCAGGCGGGTGTCTGGGTGGGGCGAGCCAGTATGCAAGGAGTTCCGCGGTGGGTTCTCCTCTCCAACGGCTTCTGTGCCCCTACCTCTCCCCGTGCCTCCCCTCGAAGACAGCGCGGTGCCCGGGTTGGGAACCATGGGAGCCGTCAGCCACCGCCCCCTCTACACACACACACACACGCACACGCACACGCACACGCACACGCTGCAGGGAAGCAGGACCTGAGTGCAGGGCTCTCAGCGGCCCTGAGAGCCCCGCCCGGAATCGGCCAGCCGAATGGACAGACCGGATCTCCCGGCCCGGACCATGCAGGACTCTCCTGACCTGGCTTGCAGTGTGGCCGCCTCCTTCTGGAAGCCTGGGAGGCTGGAATCAGGCCACTTCTTGTCTGTCCTGGCAGCAGACTGGGCTGCACTCTAAGAAGTTCGTGGCTCGCCCGTGGATGCTGACCATCAGGTGGCCAGAGACATTGGGAACATTTCTGTTTTGCCTGTTGAAATGTTTAATGACAAAGATTTTGTTCAGTTTCCTGATGTGGGTGTCCAAAGATGAGAGACCCATGTGTGTGATCTGTACCCCCTATGAGATCAGCCCTAAGCTAGTTTAAACATGATCAAGTTGTGTCTACATGGTAGATTTAGACCTCTGCATGTCCTGTCTACTGATTATGTTTAGAGCTGACCATGTGTTGTCTAGAATAAGAAGATTTAGACCTGACCATGTTCTGTGTACGCTAGGACTACGGGGACCTGGGTAGAGACCCGGCCTGGCCTCACTACTGGGAAGCTCCGTGCCTGCATCTGAATGTCAGTACTTAGATGTCTGGGGTCTGGAGCTGAGGTGGGCTTGTGTACGTAACAGCCTCTCTTCTGAGTGTGGTGACCTGGTCCTCCCAAGGGTCAGTGCTATGGTCGGGGCCTTAGTCTTAATCCCTGCAAGGTTCACCTTCCCTGGGGCTCATGGAGAATCCTCAGGAGGACTACCTGGCAATAATTCCAATTTACCAGCACGTGCACGGTGCATAGGGAAGCAGGTTTAGCTGCTGAATTGATTGCAGGGCACGCAGATCGGGCAAAAGGCCGATGGGTGACAGCTGAGGCTGCTGCTGAGCTCTCCCTCCAGTCTACCGTCCCTACTCAGCAGAGTCCAGAGCTGCCCCTCGGCTTTCAGCCCTGCTGTCCTGTGAGTGTTCTCAACATGTAAGTGAGACGAGAAAGGACTGAGCATGCCAGCACCAGGGTCGTGTGTTCAACTCTAGTATGAAAGCTGTAAAAACAGTTAAAATCACACAGAACCAAAGTGAGAAGAGGAGGACTCCTCTGGGACAAGTGTGGGGAAAGGAGACCCACCTGACACTTTTTCCCATCCCAGGAGGTCCCAGGGACCCAGCTTGTTTCCACATTGGGGGAGCCCCCTGCAGAGCCATGGTGTCCTGACCAAGGGGACGTGTGACCCCAGGTGCAGGGTCTGGGGAGGTGAGGTCACCCTGGGACTGTGGACATGTGACCCAGGTGGAGGGGTCTGGGGAGGTGGGTCACCCTGGTGAGTGTGGATGTGTGGCCCCAGGTATAGGGTGCTGGGACTGTGTGGGTCTCACCATACCTGCATGGGTCAGGAGCACATGGATGGGGAGACCGCATATGCGCTCTTTGCCTGCAGTGTGTCCTGTCCCCTTTGAGATTTCCAACCTCTGCATTAAGGGTGTTGTCCTGATTAACCTGTGGTTCCTTTTCTTCTCTTCATCTTGTCACAATCATATGAGGTCAGGCATGTTTGAGTGGGTTGCTGCTCTGTGTTCCGGTGAGTGACAACACTTGGTGGTATCGTATTAATACTATAGCATATCATATGTCTAATCTATGGGGGTCACCACTGCCTGGGTCCCCCTGGACAGAGGTCAGGTGAGCACAGACTAGCCCCCGCTAAGAATGGTCTCCCACGTGCTCTGTGAGGTTACCGTGATGGCCCCTAAGGTAGGGGACTGTGTCTGGGCCTCCGACATTTGTGATGAAGGGGAGTCGAAATGGAATCTCAATTAACAAGACATTATCTTAAGAATTTATTTTAAGTGAAATAAAACACACGTCATATACCCTTTACCATCATCACCATTTTAAGTGCACGTTTCTGAGGCATCAGATAGATTCACTTTCTCGTGGAGCCATCACCACCATCACTAGAACTTTTCGTCCTTCAAAACCAAAATTCCACAACCATGAAAGTCTCATTCCCCATTCCCTCCCACTGTCCCTGGCACCGATATCCACTTCAATCCCTGAGTTGTCGACTCCAGGGCACCCACTGGAGTGGAATCCTGCCGTGTTTGCTGACGGGTCATTTTGGAAGAGCTGACTTTCAATCTGAAGCTCTGCCTGTTCGCATCTGAAGAATCTGCATTTAAGGAGAGGGTGTATGAGGAAGGGGGTGTATGCGGGACAAAGGTGTCCGGGGTGCAGGTGAGCCAGGACCTGACCAGCTGCCTTTTGGGTCCTCTGGTCCCATCTCTTGGTCTGTGCCTCATCTGCATCATCACTGTCCCCGCTGCCACCGCTGGGGTGTTGTTGTCTGAGTGAGAGTCCCCTGGTGCCCCTGCTCTCCTCCCCTCCTCCTGCTGGTTGCGGAGGGAACTGCTTGCTGTGTGGTCTCTACTCCTGAGGCATGAAGGACCCTGTAGCATGGACCTGCAGAGTGTGGGGTGTGGTCCCAAGAGCATGGGGCCCACATAGGACACGACATTGGGGCGTGACAAGTGCTAGGGCTGCCTCATCACTGACAGGGAATGTTGCCCAGATCCTGCTCCAGAGGGCGTGGTGGGTGGCCTGGGACCCTAGAGGCCCCATTCCTATACTGGAGCTTGGAGAGTGCATCCCCATGGGCTGCAGATTCACCCCATATCTCAGCCATATCCCTCTGTCCTGTCTTTGAACTCAGGAAAACGAGCTCTCTTGTCCACAACATAGGCCTGGTCCTGTTGATATAACGATTCTTTAAGTTAGGCGTCCTGGGATAGCAGCTCCTTTTAGGCCTGAGAAGGAACAACTCCGGAGTGTACAACGATTTCAGATGAAACTAATATTCAATGACTATCCCTAACTACTCGGTTGTTGACTTCTATTAGTCATTATTCTCCTGGTTTTAGCTCTGATGTGGGGATTACAGAGGAGTCAACATTTAAATCTTCGTAATCTGTGTATTTGTAGCTTCAGTATCATTACTGACCCATAGTTTTTTATGGTTTGGGAAGAGTTATTGATTTCATGTATCATGTAAAGGATTCACAATGATGATAGGGCAATTAAGATTACAATAATAGCTAGTAAATTGTTCACATTTTCTCTACCTGTGCATCTATTGTATGCAGATGAGTTTAGATGTCAATATTAGTGAAATGATATAGAGGACTAGAGAACTTATTTTAAAAATCACTATTAATGTGTGATGAAGAAAATGTAAAAGTTTTTCCATAATCGGTGATGTTGTATCTTGAGAGCCTAGATGAAATTGATATGCCTTAGTGATATACAGGATTTTAGCCTATCATTTAACTTTGACAAAGCTACATCACTTTTTACTTTTATCTCATTTATTGAGGAAGACATAATTGTTATGGTGTTGGCTTGAAACTGGTTGAAAAGGACTTGAGTCCTTCCTTATTTTACATTGACATAGGTAGGATCTTGAAACGTAGGATATGGTGGAGGACATCCGTGTAACCATTCTAGGTTAGGAGTAGCAATTTCCACTGCTAAGACTTCTTGTTTAGACACAAATGCTTTTCAAAGTATGAAGATTATTAGCATTACTGCTGCTACTGAGATGAATGAGCCTAAAGACAAAATATTTCATGTTGTGTGTGCCTCAGGGTACTCAGACTAACGTAGTGACATCCCTGAGAGGCCACGAAAGTGCTGCAGGAAGTCATATTTACTACTACAAATATACTTGTGAAGTGAATTTTTGCTCATGCTGAGTTAACTGTATAACCTGAGAATAGTGGGAATCAGTGTAGAAAGCCTCCTATAATAGTGAAGACTGCTCCCATGGACATTAGGTCATGGAAGTGTGCTACTACATAGTATATATCCTGGAGGACAATGTCTGGGGATGAGTTGGCTAAGATGATTCCTGTCAAACCACCTACTGTAAAAAGAAAAACTAAAGCCTAAAACTCATAATATAGTGGGAGGTCATATAGTATTACCTCCGTGAACAGTTGCTAACCAGGGACTTCCCTGGTGACGCAGTGGTTAAGAATTCGTCTGCCAATGCAGGGGACACGGGTTCGAGCCCTTGTCTGGGAAGATTCCACATGCCGCGGAGCAAAAAGCCCGTGTGCCACAACTACTGAGCCTGCCCTCTAGAGCCCGCAAGCCACCACTACTGAAGCCCACGCGCCTAGAGGCCGTGCTCTGCAACAAGAGAAGCCACTGCAATGAAAGGGCCGCACACCGCAACGAAGAGTAGCTGCCGCTCACCGCAAACAGAGAAAGCCCATGCGCAGCAACCAAGACCCAACTCAGCCAAAAAAAAAAAAAAAAAAGAAAAGAAAAAGAAAAATTAAATAAAGAGTTGCTAATCAGCTAGATACTTTTACTCCTGTAGGGATAGAAGTAATTACGGTAGCTGATGCAAAGTGTGCTCCTGAGTCCACAGCTATCCCTATGGTAAACATATGATGGGCCCACAAGAGAACTCCTAAAAAACCAGTGGACATGACTCATACTATTCCCAGATAGCTGAAAGGCAATTTTTGTCCTAAATAGTATGTAATGATATGTGAGTTTATAACAAACCCTGTTAGGCCATGAATACAGACTTCAGGGTGAGCAAAGTATCAAAAGAGGTGTTGGTATAGGATTCGGTCTCCTCCTGCCGGGTCAAAGAAAGTAGTGTTTAGATTTCTATCTCTTAACAGCATGGCAATTCTGGCTGCTTGGACTGAGATTGGTAATTATAGTAATATGGCTATAGTTGTGGAAGATTAAACAAATAATGGTGTTTGGTTTTGGGATATGACTGCTGGTTTTGTATTAAAGACTATAGTAATAAAAGTAATAATACCAAGAATTGAGGAGACACCTGCTAAATGTAAGGAGAAAACAGTTAGGTCGACAGAGGCTCCTGCATGGGCCAGATTGCAGGCTAGAGCTGAATACACGGTCCCACTGGTACCAGAACCAGCTTCTACTATTGGTGATATGAGTAGGAGTAAGAATGATGGGGGAAGTAGGCAAAAGTTTATATGATTTATTGGGGGAAATGCTACTTCAGGTGTCCGAGTTATTAGTGGCCCAAGTCAGTTTTCAAAAGCCTGCAATCATAACGGGTACAGCTATAAAGAAAATTATTACAAGTGCAGGGACTGTTATGACAACCTTACAGATTTGGGCATCTCCAAGTAGCGGTCCAGGTCAGCATAGCTCAGCCTGGATTAATATAATTAAGGTGCTGCCTGCTACTCCAGCTCAAGCACCAAATAGTAAATATAAAATGCCGATATCTTTGTGATTTGTTGAAAATATACAGCAGTGTATGAACAGAGGTAAAATGACTGAGTTAGCATTAGACTGTAAATCTGAAGACAGAGATTGAGCCCTCTTTCTGGCAAACCCTGTGGTGAATCAACAAATTGAATTGTAACTTCAGAGAAGCAGCTTCAATTCTGCCAGTGATTATCCTGCCTTTTTTTTTTCTTTTTTTCTTTCTCAAATGAAGGAGAAGTAGACTGAAGCCAGTTGACTAGAGGATTTGCCTGTTAACTAAAGTTTCCTGGGGTTAAAACTCATCAATCTCGTAAAGATTTGGCTTCAATACAGTGTTTGCTTTACATTCAATTGATGTAGAATAAAGTCTTGCAATCCTTATTTTTAGGAATTAAGTCAATTTCACTTGTTTAGGGTTTTGAAAGCTCTTGGTCTGAACTAACCTAAATTCCTAGTCCAGCACCGATAGAATGGGTGTTGTGTGTAGTAACCGTGAGGGTATTATGATTGGTAACGATAGGAAGGTTATTTCTTTGTATGTTGAAATTGTTTTGTGTTTGTGTTGTTTAATGAAGGGAATATAGTTAGTGATGTGGAGTATGTTAGCTGCAAGTAGAAATATATGCTGAGGACTGCTATGGTGGCTATTAGTGTTGGTAGAATGATGTTGTCGTTTTTGTTATCTCTTGGATAATTATTCATTTGCGTAGAAAGCCTGATAGTGATGGGCGATGTCCTAATGATACTATAATGGTGAGGAAAATGATTGTGATGGGAGGTGTTTTATCTCATGTGTGTGATAATGATACTCTTGTAGTACATGATCTGGGCATAAATAAGAAGAAGATAGTGTTGTTATGATATAAATTAGTATGTTTAGGATTGTTATAATCTGAATATACATTATAATAGCTGTTATTCATCCTATATGGGCAATTGATGAGGAGGGTGTAATATTTTCCAGGTGAGTATGGCGAAGTCTGCCTCAGCCTCCAGCTATGATTTATAATATCACTATGATTAATAGTATATTTAGGTTGATGGATGGTGACATGTGGTATAAAACTGATAGGGGTGCAATTTTGTCATGTTGATAGCATCAGGTCTGCTGTTCATGGGATGCCTCGTGTGACTTCAGGCACTCAGAAGTGAAATGGGGAAAGTCCTACTTTTGTGACAAGGGCGATTGTCATGAGGGTGGATGCTCCTGGATTAAAGATTCTTGTTATTCACTGTGCTCTTTGACCAGAGTATATTAGATTAATGATAATAGCCATTATAAGTAGTATTGATGTGGTGGACTGTTTTAGGAAATATTTGTTGGATGCTTCTGTAGCTTATGGGTTCATGTTTTTTATTAGAATGGGGATACCATTAACCAGTGTGAGCTTGTTATACAATTATATTTCCTGAGAAAATGGTCAGTAGAATGATGGTAAAAACAATGAGAGTTTATTAGCACAGGAAGGATATACAAAAATATTTTGGGGGTATGGGCCTGTAGCTTACTTAGAGAACTTTACTATATAGCATGTGGTGTAATGTGGTAGGTAGCATGGAGAATGTAAAAGTATTAGGAAGAATTCAATTCCAGGAATAAGAGCATTGAAACCTCTATGATTTACTCTATCAAAGTAACTCTTTTGTCAGACATATTTCTTAAATTTGTGGTGGGTTGCCTGGTATGATGACAAGTAGTGAAAACTCTCATATACATAGGGTTAATGTTAGTCGTAAAAAAACTTTTCATAAGAGATGTATGCGTTGATCATATCAAAATTGTAGGTAGGAGGCTCAAATTCATAGAAAGGAGATTGTTAGATGTGTTTTAATGATGACTTGGGCTGTATATAATTCTGGCACCTAGGGATTGTCGAATGCTCTTAAAAATAGATTGCTGTGGAAATGTTTATTATAGGGAAATTGACATATTCTCTAGGAGGGACGGGGTGAATGGGCCTGCTACATTTTCTACATTGAAGACATATACAGGTTTTGATGCTACTTCCGTTAAATCAAGTGGGGCTTCATTGGATTTCTGCTACTGCGGAGATAATCAAATTCTGGGTAGGGGTCAGGAGAAAATTAGTCATAGGTGTTCTTGTGTAATAATTACTGTTGAAAGTGTAAATGATCCATTTATCAGTAAGACTGAGAATAGAATAACTGCTACATTACTTCATAGGAGATGATTGTCTGTGCTATTGTTCCTAGAGCTCCAGTGAGTGTGTATTTTGAATGTGAAGTTCATCCAGATCTGAGGATGGAGTAAATGGCTAGGTGTGATATGGCTAATAGAAATAATATGCCTACATTTATATTAATTAGTGGATAAGATATGGGAAGAGGAATTCATGTTGTGAGAGCCATGGTTAAGGCTAGCATTGGGGTTAAGGCTAGCAAGAGAAGCCACCGCAATGAGAAGCCCGCGCACCGCAACAAAGAGTAGCCCCCGCTTGCTGCAACTAGAGAAAGCCTGCGCATAGCAATGAAGACCCAACGCAGCCAAAAACAAATTAATTAATTAATTAGTTAACTATTTTAAACAAAAGTACTATATCCTTCAGTACAGCTTCTCTGGGAAGAACACAGAGATGGCGTAAGAGAGTGAGAAAGACCAATATTTAGTGCACATCTCTCATGCAGGTGCTCTGCTGGCTCAGATAGATTTATCCCCACTTTACAAAGGAGGAAATAATCTCAGAGAGGTTTAGTAATTTTCCCAAAGCCAAACAGCTATGGAGTGGCAGAACCAAGATCTGAACCAAGTCTGTTACCTTCAAAGCCTAAGTCCTCATCACAACAAAACTCAATTAATATTTACATTTATCGAATTACATTGCAACCTGGGGAGTTCTTGGCACAATCCTGAAGAAGAGTGAGAAAGAAAGAAATAGCATTGTTCCTACAGTCAACCCACATTTTTGGAGCAGCTGCTAGATGCCTGGCCCTTTTTGGGCTTCAGCAGTGATCAAGACAGGAAGAGTCCTGCTTTCATGAACCACGTAGTGGGGAGAAGAGACGGGTGCAACTTGGGTGAGGGATTTCACCTTGCTGGACCTCTGTTTTGTCATCTGCAAAATGGGATGGGTGTTCCTCATTTTCTGGGATTGTCCAGCCCTCACATTCTCTGATTCCATAAGAAGCATTTGTTTTCCTGTTTCTTTAAAATTCATTCAGGCCGTGAGCTGTGATGAATGTGGTTAGCTGCTCCCCAAATCACTCTATTCCCACCCTTTTCCTGTGATCAGGTCTTTCCCGAAACATGACACAGTCAGTCAAGTCACAGAACCTAAGGGGCACCCAGCAGAAAAATTTCAACCCTTGCTTCCCAGGAGCTCTGCGGTCTACCTGCCAGGTAAACTTAACTCACCTGGCACAAGGTGGCCATCCCTGGTTTCACATCAACATGATCTCAGGCACAAACCTCCTTGTTTTTCCATTTTGTCTTTAAGTTACTTGTTGAAACAACTGCACAAATATGACACAGATAGAAAATCAGGCATCTTCTGCCCCCAGTGCCTACTAATAAATGATTTTCTGCCACTTTAATGATAAAGATAGAACATTTCCACATTCTGCTACCCTTATTATTTGTCATTTTTGTTGATATTTCTATTGACTACATCTTTCAATATTTTAACAATGGAACATTTATTTAGGGTGTTCCAGACCCAGCCTTTAGTGGTAAAGGTTTCGTTGTTATATTTCTATTATGTTTCCTTTAAAAATCATTATCCTATTTAAACGAATTAAGTCAATTCTATAGGCATTTATCTTATGATATTGATGAAATTGATACATAGAGGGCAGTAGTACAAGTTGATTGGACTTGAGAACCTCTATTAGCACAGTTAAGTATAAATATTATCTATATGTAAACCAAAGTACAGGCCGAGTGAGATTCTCTGACTTTTTTCCACTGTCTGCCCCTCAAGCCTGTGAGAAATGGAATAGTTCTTGCCCTATCAGTAAACAAAGGATGTCACAGTCTTCAGCACTTGCAGCCCTCCAATGTGAGCCGGCGGGCCCTGAGGCACTCAGGATATGCAAATACAGAATGCAGGCCCCAGAGAGCTGAGGTGCATATCAAAGGAAGGAATTCAGTGAGCCCAGGCAAAGAAAAGCGCCGCATTCCTCACCTTGGGAGAGCTGGTTTTCCTTAGTTAACAATCACCTTTTGATGTTCCCCATTACCTGCGTCAGTTCCCTGCCCTGTCCCCTCCCCCCGGTACTTTAGCTCAGGGAGGAAGGAGCGCAGAGGGACTCAGCTGAATAAGGGGCCTGCGCGCCTCGGGAGGAGTTTTCAGCCGCTTTCCCCGCAGTCGGGAAGAGGGGCGATGACGCTGCAGCCGGACCCTGCGCCTCCCTTGCCCCGTTTCCCCTCAGGACGCTCAGGCCGACCCCCTCCTCACGCCCACCAGGCCTCGCGAGCCAGGACGAGGGCAGGGGCGAGAGGACGGACCGAAGTTCCCTGGGACCAGACGCTGGAGGCCGCTCTTTCTGCACAGCTGCGGCGGGTGGCAGCGAACCCCTGCCCCTCAGAAGCTAGTCTTGTGCTGCCGACCGGGCACCGGACCAGGCGGAGGGTCGGCGCCCACTTACCCGGCCCGCCGTCCCCGCGACTGTCATGGCTTCGGCCGCCGGGGCACCTCCAGAGCCGGCAGCCTCAGTGAGGTTGCCCTCCCCTCGGGCTCCGGGGCAGTTCCGTGAAGGCGGAGGGAAGAGACCCCGCCTGAGCCAGGAGTTCCAGCTCTGAGGAAACGCGGGCTCTGTTCAGCGCGCAGTGGGTGGGACCGCTCTGCCCCGAGGCCTTCCGGGAGGGAGCGGGGCGGCGGGGGAGGGCGCCGCCAGGAGCGCAGGGCCCCGTCGGGGGTCCTGGAGGGGCGGCCCGGCCTGGGGGCCATGCCCATTGTGGCCGCAGCCCAGGCCTTTTTCCTGGAATCCTACCCAAAAAAATTAGAAAGATACACAGTCTATAGTAAATACTCACAAGTGATTGTTGCTGCTGTGCTCACTATTCTATTAAAGGTGTAAAATCCATAAAACACTTTAAGTTCAAAATTAAATATGAATTTTTACCTTTCTAATTATGTCTCTGATATTCACAGTTGTGGTTAATGAATCAGAGACTGTGGCATCACTAGTTAAAAATGAGCTTGTGAAAAAAATAGAACTCAGGCCCACCGGACCTACTGAATCACAATCTGCACTTTTACAATCTCCCCAGTGTACTCGTGTACCCATGAATAGTTGAAAGGTACATTTCTACCTCGACAGGTCTTTTCTCTATGAGAAATACACACATTTTATCCAGTTTGATATAAATAAAACACTCAAAAATGCATATGCCTGTGTTGAAACCATCATTTTATCATTTCTTTTTCAGACAAGTATAGTCTCTATACTGGTTTTGTGGCTCACATGCCATACTCTTTTCTTGTAGGTAGAAATAAGGTAGAGAAAGTCACTTTGTAAAAAAAGAAATTGTATATATATATATATATATATATATATATATATATGTATTAGTGGATAATTGAAGACACTCTTCTAAATTAAAACCTTCCTTAACTTGCTGTTTTCTTCTTGGGTCATATTATGAACTCTTCCCGTGGCCACATGGCATGTGTACGTTTAATTTCAGGGACTGCTGACATTCCAGGATGTGGCCATAGATTTTTATCAAGAGGAGTGAGAATGCCTGGACCAAGATCAATGGGAATTGTACAGGGATGTGATGTTAGAGAAGTATAGGAACCTGCTCTCCTTGGGTGAGGATACCTTCCTTCCAGAATTCCTTATCCAACCACAGGGTTTGGAGTCCTTCATTTGTAGAATATCTCGTGGAATCTTCTGCTTCCTACAATGGGGTTTCAGATTGCAACGTCTCAGGAAAGATTGGGAGTTTGTGGGTATAATTTTTCTTATTCTTTTAAAATTGCAGCCTCCCTTTTAATATACTTTGTAACTGCTTGGGATGTGTCTATATGAACTGTGTACTATATGCTTCTGTTATAGTCCTTACAATCTTTTATTGCCTTATTTTCTCTAACAATTTTCCATGGATTCTTTGGGCTTAAGGTATATTAACAGGGAGACTGCGAATCTGGGACTTCCCTGGTGATGCAGTGATTAAGAATTCGCCTGCAAATGCAGGGGACCCGGTTCGATCCCCGGTCCGGGAAGATCTCACGTGCCACGGAACAACTAAGCCATTGGGCCACAACTACTGAGTCTGCACGCCACAACTACTGAAGACGGTGTGTCTTGAGCCCATGCGCCATTTATTTTTTGGAGAATAAAACCACTTCTGAGTGATTAAAATTTAGGCCAGCTAGTCAAAATGCTTTATCACCTGTTCTTCTAAAACACTGGTCAATGGAACAAGTTTTACTAGGGATAACAGTGTAATTGTATTCTGGAGTTCATATGGGCAATATGGTTTATGACCTTGTTGCTGGATCACGACATTTCAACGGTATAACTGCTATTAATTGTCTGTTTGTTCAACGATTAAAGTCTCACGTGATCTGAGTTCAGACTGGAGTCATCCTGGTTGGTTTCTGTCTATTGCAGATTTCTTCCAGTATGAAAGGACAAGAGCAATACGGCTTCCTTTACAAAATGTCTTCAAACTAAATGATGATATAATCTGCATTCAATTAATTTATACATACCCTACTGTAGAACAGGGTTCGTTACGCTGGCAGAGCCCGGTAATTATGTAAAACTGAAACTTTTTCTGCACTGGTTCAAGTCCTCTTCCTAAGAATATGTTTATAATCAACATTCTTTCACAAATTACCCAATTTAATTCACCATAGCATTCCTCATATTAACTAAATGGAAAATCCTAGGCTATATGCAAATCCAGAAAGGGCCAAAAATCGTCAGCCCCCATGGATGATTACAACCTATTGCTGAGGCGTTCAAATTACTTATTAAAGAACCACTATGTCCATCAACATCATCAATTTTTATATTATTGCCCCAATGCTAGCCTTAACCCTGGCTCTCACAACATGAATTCCTCTTCCCATATCTTATCCACTAATTAGTATAAATGTAGGCATATTATTTCTATTAGCCATATCACACCTAGCCATTTATTCCATCCTCAGATCTGGATGAACTTCACATTCAAAATACTCACTCACTGGAGCTCCAGGAACAATAGCACAGACGATCATCTCATATGAAGTAATGTAGCAGTTATTCTATTCTCAGTCTTACTGGTAAATGGATCATTTACACTTTCAACAGTAATTATTACACAAGAACACCTATGACTAATTTTCTCCTGACCCCTACCCAGAATTTGATTATCTCCGCAGTAGCAGAAATCCAGTGAAGCCCCACTTGATTTAACAGAAGTAGAATCAAAACCTGTACATGTCTTCAATGTAGAAAATGTAGCAGGCCCATTCACCCCGTCCTTCCTAGAGAATATGTCAATTTCCCTATAATAAACGTTTCCACAGCAATCTATTTTTAGGAGCATTCGACAATCCCTAGGTGCCAGAATTATAGATTCTTTCATCTTGTAAATATAGTTTTCTTTAAAAAATAATTTTTATAGTTTTACTACCTTTAAACAAAATGTACTCCATTGCTGTGGAATATTCCTTCATAGGAGCGTGCATGGTTCATTTCTGCATCCGTCTGTGATGGCCTTCAGGTTCCTTCAGGTTTGGCTCCTGTGGCTGCAAGTCCATGTCCGTGTGTCCTGGTGCAGGGCTGGTGGGTTTGTGTTCAACTGGGAGGAGCACTGTGGGTCTCTGTGCACGGACTTCGCTATCTGAGGCCCGATTGCTTCAGAAGTGGTTGCATCCCCCCGTTGCGTACCAGGCTTTCCATTGCTCCACATCCTGCTGATGTTTGATACTATGTCTTTCATGTCTGCCATTCTGGTAGGTGTATGCACAGTATTTTGCTTATGGCTTTAATCCCTCTGTTGTTAGTGAAGTTGTGCATCTTGTGGTATTCATGGACTATTTCCTGTTGTTTTTTGAAAAGTTTTAAAAATTGTGGTCTGGTACACATAACATAAAATGTACTATCTTAAGCATTTTTAAGTGCACATTTCAGGGTCAGGAAGTAATTCACACTGTTGTGCAAACCTGACCACCATCATCCTCCAGAACTTTTTCATCTTGCAAAATTGAAACAGTCCCCATTAAACACTCACTCCCCATTGTCCCTCCCTCAGCCTCTGGCCCTCAACATCCTACTTTATGTCTCTATATTTCCGACTGCTCTAGGGGCCTTGTATGAGTGGATCAAGCACTGTTTGTTTTTTTGTGTCTAGCTTACATCACTGAGCATAATGCCCTCAAGGTTCATCCCTGCTGCATCCTGTGTCAGAATTGACTTGCTTTTTAGGCTGAATAGCCTTTCCTTGTATTGATGGACCGTGTTTTTCTTCTCCATTCATCCATTAGTGGACACATGTAATATCTACATTCATTTCTACTGTCATAATATTTGTGGAATAAAATCAGAAAGTCCTATGAATCAAAAGTCATTTGCCATTAACTTTTTTCTTAAACTTTTTGTTGTGGAAAACATCAAGGCTAAGAAAAGGGAAAAATACATGTCAGCTTCACTTGTGTTCAGGAATTAATGCTTTACGGATTCACTTTATTCCCTGTGTGTGTGCTATGCGTGTGCATGTGCCTGTTTGCATACATATGCTGTGCATGTGCATAGGTATGTGAACTTGCACACATTAGTGTGTGCATGGGCATATGGGTGCATGTGTGTTCACATGCTAGTGTGTGAATATATTTGTGCTGTGCACGTGCATATGTTTGTGTGTGTGCTGTGCCTGCCTGTGCGCACACCTGTGTGTTTGCTGGAACCACTTGCAAGTTGGCTGCAGACTGAATTGTGCCCCAGATATATCCGCACGCAGCTGCTCTAACAATCCTGCGTAGCCACGTAAAGGTCACAGATCTCAGGGATTTAAATGGACGGAGCAGGATATACTGACACAGAGTTTGTCTCTGCGGTGTGTCCTGTCCCCTTTGAGATTTCCAAGCTCTGCATTAAGGGTGTTTTCCTGATTAACCTGTGGTTCCTTTTCTTCTCTTCATCTTGTCAGAGTTTGTCTTCCAATGACTGTCACTGTCTCAGTAACATCCTTCACACCTTCTTTACATTCAGTCACCTGTCCCAGGTCCCCTAAAGCAACAATGTCACCGTTGGAGAGCCTGGCCAAGGCTGGGGTGCACCTCCTGTTGGCCTGGCCTCCAGGCCCTGCCCTTGGCTCCTGTTTTCTCATATCTCAGCCAGGCCCCGACTTGGATCGGGCCGACACGTCTTTCCTCACAGGGTCCCATCGCCCAGTCAAGGGGGTTCATTCTCCCCAAACACAGCATCAGGAGTCGGGGGCTGACAGTCCCCACTGGGTCTCCTTCATGTGAGACCCTGTGCTGTTGAAAGAGCAGGCACCCTGCCCTCGGGGGTGGGGGACTGGGGGGCGACATGCGGCCCACAATGGGCAGGCGGGTGTCTGGGTGGGGCGAGCCAGTATGCAAGGAGTTCCGCGGTGGGTTCTCCTCTCCAACGGCTTCTGTGCCCCTACCTCTCCCCGTGCCTCCCCTCGAAGACAGCGCGGTGCCCGGGTTGGGAACCATGGGAGCCGTCAGCCACCGCCCCCTCTACACACACACACACACGCACACGCACACGCACACGCACACGCTGCAGGGAAGCAGGACCTGAGTGCAGGGCTCTCAGCGGCCCTGAGAGCCCCGCCCGGAATCGGCCAGCCGAATGGACAGACCGGATCTCCCGGCCCGGACCATGCAGGACTCTCCTGACCTGGCTTGCAGTGTGGCCGCCTCCTTCTGGAAGCCTGGGAGGCTGGAATCAGGCCACTTCTTGTCTGTCCTGGCAGCAGACTGGGCTGCACTCTAAGAAGTTCGTGGCTCGCCCGTGGATGCTGACCATCAGGTGGCCAGAGACATTGGGAACATTTCTGTTTTGCCTGTTGAAATGTTTAATGACAAAGATTTTGTTCAGTTTCCTGATGTGGGTGTCCAAAGATGAGAGACCCATGTGTGTGATCTGTACCCCCTATGAGATCAGCCCTAAGCTAGTTTAAACATGATCAAGTTGTGTCTACATGGTAGATTTAGACCTCTGCATGTCCTGTCTACTGATTATGTTTAGAGCTGACCATGTGTTGTCTAGAATAAGAAGATTTAGACCTGACCATGTTCTGTGTACGCTAGGACTACGGGGACCTGGGTAGAGACCCGGCCTGGCCTCACTACTGGGAAGCTCCGTGCCTGCATCTGAATGTCAGTACTTAGATGTCTGGGGTCTGGAGCTGAGGTGGGCTTGTGTACGTAACAGCCTCTCTTCTGAGTGTGGTGACCTGGTCCTCCCAAGGGTCAGTGCTATGGTCGGGGCCTTAGTCTTAATCCCTGCAAGGTTCACCTTCCCTGGGGCTCATGGAGAATCCTCAGGAGGACTACCTGGCAATAATTCCAATTTACCAGCACGTGCACGGTGCATAGGGAAGCAGGTTTAGCTGCTGAATTGATTGCAGGGCACGCAGATCGGGCAAAAGGCCGATGGGTGACAGCTGAGGCTGCTGCTGAGCTCTCCCTCCAGTCTACCGTCCCTACTCAGCAGAGTCCAGAGCTGCCCCTCGGCTTTCAGCCCTGCTGTCCTGTGAGTGTTCTCAACATGTAAGTGAGACGAGAAAGGACTGAGCATGCCAGCACCAGGGTCGTGTGTTCAACTCTAGTATGAAAGCTGTAAAAACAGTTAAAATCACACAGAACCAAAGTGAGAAGAGGAGGACTCCTCTGGGACAAGTGTGGGGAAAGGAGACCCACCTGACACTTTTTCCCATCCCAGGAGGTCCCAGGGACCCAGCTTGTTTCCACATTGGGGGAGCCCCCTGCAGAGCCATGGTGTCCTGACCAAGGGGACGTGTGACCCCAGGTGCAGGGTCTGGGGAGGTGAGGTCACCCTGGGACTGTGGACATGTGACCCAGGTGGAGGGGTCTGGGGAGGTGGGTCACCCTGGTGAGTGTGGATGTGTGGCCCCAGGTATAGGGTGCTGGGACTGTGTGGGTCTCACCATACCTGCATGGGTCAGGAGCACATGGATGGGGAGACCGCATATGCGCTCTTTGCCTGCAGTGTGTCCTGTCCCCTTTGAGATTTCCAACCTCTGCATTAAGGGTGTTGTCCTGATTAACCTGTGGTTCCTTTTCTTCTCTTCATCTTGTCACAATCATATGAGGTCAGGCATGTTTGAGTGGGTTGCTGCTCTGTGTTCCGGTGAGTGACAACACTTGGTGGTATCGTATTAATACTATAGCATATCATATGTCTAATCTATGGGGGTCACCACTGCCTGGGTCCCCCCGGACAGAGGTCAGGTGAGCACAGACTAGCCCCCCCTAAGAATGGTCTCCCACGTGCTCTGTGAGGGTACCGTGATGGCCCCTAAGGTAGGGGACTGTGTCTGGGCCTCCGACATTTGTGATGAAGGGGAGTCGAAATGGAATCTCAATTAACAAGACATTATCTTAAGAATTTATTTTAAGTGAAATAAAACACACGTCATATACCCTTTACCATCATCACCATTTTAAGTGCACGTTTCTGAGGCATCAGATAGATTCACTTTCTCGTGGAGCCATCACCACCATCACTAGAACTTTTCGTCCTTCAAAACCACAATTCCACAACCATGAAAGTCTCATTCCCCATTCCCTCCCACTGTCCCTGGCACCGATATCCACTTCAATCCCTGAGTTGTCGACTCCAGGGCACCCACTGGAGTGGAATCCTGCCGTGTTTGCTGACGGGTCATTTTGGAAGAGCTGACTTTCAATCTGAAGCTCTGCCTGTTCGCATCTGAAGAATCTGCATTTAAGGAGAGGGTGTATGAGGAAGGGGGTGTATGCGGGACAAAGGTGTCCGGGGTGCAGGTGAGCCAGGACCTGACCAGCTGCCTTTTGGGTCCTCTGGTCCCATCTCTTGGTCTGTGCCTCATCTGCATCATCACTGTCCCCGCTGCCACCGCTGGGGTGTTGTTGTCTGAGTGAGAGTCCCCTGGTGCCCCTGCTCTCCTCCCCTCCTCCTGCTGGTTGCGGAGGGAACTGCTTGCTGTGTGGTCTCTACTCCTGAGGCATGAAGGACCCTGTAGCATGGACCTGCAGAGTGTGGGGTGTGGTCCCAAGAGCATGGGGCCCACATAGGACACGACATTGGGGCGTGACAAGTGCTAGGGCTGCCTCATCACTGACAGGGAATGTTGCCCAGATCCTGCTCCAGAGGGCGTGGTGGGTGGCCTGGGACCCTAGAGGCCCCATTCCTATACTGGAGCTTGGAGAGTGCATCCCCATGGGCTGCAGATTCACCCCATATCTCAGCCATATCCCTCTGTCCTGTCTTTGAACTCAGGAAAACGAGCTCTCTTGTCCACAACATAGGCCTGGTCCTGTTGATATAACGATTCTTTAAGTTAGGCGTCCTGGGATAGCAGCTCCTTTTAGGCCTGAGAAGGAACAACTCCGGAGTGTACAACGATTTCAGATGAAACTAATATTCAATGACTATCCCTAACTACTCGGTTGTTGACTTCTATTAGTCATTATTCTCCTGGTTTTAGCTCTGATGTGGGGATTACAGAGGAGTCAACATTTAAATCTTCGTAATCTGTGTATTTGTAGCTTCAGTATCATTACTGACCCATAGTTTTTTATGGTTTGGGAAGAGTTATTGATTTCATGTATCATGTAAAGGATTCACAATGATGATAGGGCAATTAAGATTACAATAATAGCTAGTAAATTGTTCACATTTTCTCTACCTGTGCATCTATTGTATGCAGATGAGTTTAGATGTCAATATTAGTGAAATGATATAGAGGACTAGAGAACTTATTTTAAAAATCACTATTAATGTGTGATGAAGAAAATGTAAAAGTTTTTCCATAATCGGTGATGTTGTATCTTGAGAGCCTAGATGAAATTGATATGCCTTAGTGATATACAGGATTTTAGCCTATCATTTAACTTTGACAAAGCTACATCACTTTTTACTTTTATCTCATTTATTGAGGAAGACATAATTGTTATGGTGTTGGCTTGAAACTGGTTGAAAAGGACTTGAGTCCTTCCTTATTTTACATTGACATAGGTAGGATCTTGAAACGTAGGATATGGTGGAGGACATCCGTGTAACCATTCTAGGTTAGGAGTAGCAATTTCCACTGCTAAGACTTCTTGTTTAGACACAAATGCTTTTCAAAGTATGAAGATTATTAGCATTACTGCTGCTACTGAGATGAATGAGCCTAAAGACAAAATATTTCATGTTGTGTGTGCCTCAGGGTACTCAGACTAACGTAGTGACATCCCTGAGAGGCCACGAAAGTGCTGCAGGAAGTCATATTTACTACTACAAATATACTTGTGAAGTGAATTTTTGCTCATGCTGAGTTAACTGTATAACCTGAGAATAGTGGGAATCAGTGTAGAAAGCCTCCTATAATAGTGAAGACTGCTCCCATGGACATTAGGTCATGGAAGTGTGCTACTACATAGTATATATCCTGGAGGACAATGTCTGGGGATGAGTTGGCTAAGATGATTCCTGTCAAACCACCTACTGTAAAAAGAAAAACTAAAGCCTAAAACTCATAATATAGTGGGAGGTCATATAGTATTACCTCCGTGAACAGTTGCTAACCAGGGACTTCCCTGGTGACGCAGTGGTTAAGAATTCGTCTGCCAATGCAGGGGACACGGGTTCGAGCCCTTGTCTGGGAAGATTCCACATGCCGCGGAGCAAAAAGCCCGTGTGCCACAACTACTGAGCCTGCCCTCTAGAGCCCGCAAGCCACCACTACTGAAGCCCACGCGCCTAGAGGCCGTGCTCTGCAACAAGAGAAGCCACTGCAATGAAAGGGCCGCACACCGCAACGAAGAGTAGCTGCCGCTCACCGCAAACAGAGAAAGCCCATGCGCAGCAACCAAGACCCAACTCAGCCAAAAAAAAAAAAAAAAAAGAAAAGAAAAAGAAAAATTAAATAAAGAGTTGCTAATCAGCTAGATACTTTTACTCCTGTAGGGATAGAAGTAATTACGGTAGCTGATGCAAAGTGTGCTCCTGAGTCCACAGCTATCCCTATGGTAAACATATGATGGGCCCACAAGAGAACTCCTAAAAAACCAGTGGACATGACTCATACTATTCCCAGATAGCTGAAAGGCAATTTTTGTCCTAAATAGTATGTAATGATATGTGAGTTTATAACAAACCCTGTTAGGCCATGAATACAGACTTCAGGGTGAGCAAAGTATCAAAAGAGGTGTTGGTATAGGATTCGGTCTCCTCCTGCCGGGTCAAAGAAAGTAGTGTTTAGATTTCTATCTCTTAACAGCATGGCAATTCTGGCTGCTTGGACTGAGATTGGTAATTATAGTAATATGGCTATAGTTGTGGAAGATTAAACAAATAATGGTGTTTGGTTTTGGGATATGACTGCTGGTTTTGTATTAAAGACTATAGTAATAAAAGTAATAATACCAAGAATTGAGGAGACACCTGCTAAATGTAAGGAGAAAACAGTTAGGTCGACAGAGGCTCCTGCATGGGCCAGATTGCAGGCTAGAGCTGAATACACGGTCCCACTGGTACCAGAACCAGCTTCTACTATTGGTGATATGAGTAGGAGTAAGAATGATGGGGGAAGTAGGCAAAAGTTTATATGATTTATTGGGGGAAATGCTACTTCAGGTGTCCGAGTTATTAGTGGCCCAAGTCAGTTTTCAAAAGCCTGCAATCATAACGGGTACAGCTATAAAGAAAATTATTACAAGTGCAGGGACTGTTATGACAACCTTACAGATTTGGGCATCTCCAAGTAGCGGTCCAGGTCAGCATAGCTCAGCCTGGATTAATATAATTAAGGTGCTGCCTGCTACTCCAGCTCAAGCACCAAATAGTAAATATAAAATGCCGATATCTTTGTGATTTGTTGAAAATATACAGCAGTGTATGAACAGAGGTAAAATGACTGAGTTAGCATTAGACTGTAAATCTGAAGACAGAGATTGAGCCCTCTTTCTGGCAAACCCTGTGGTGAATCAACAAATTGAATTGTAACTTCAGAGAAGCAGCTTCAATTCTGCCAGTGATTATCCTGCCTTTTTTTTTTCTTTTTTTCTTTCTCAAATGAAGGAGAAGTAGACTGAAGCCAGTTGACTAGAGGATTTGCCTGTTAACTAAAGTTTCCTGGGGTTAAAACTCATCAATCTCGTAAAGATTTGGCTTCAATACAGTGTTTGCTTTACATTCAATTGATGTAGAATAAAGTCTTGCAATCCTTATTTTTAGGAATTAAGTCAATTTCACTTGTTTAGGGTTTTGAAAGCTCTTGGTCTGAACTAACCTAAATTCCTAGTCCAGCACCGATAGAATGGGTGTTGTGTGTAGTAACCGTGAGGGTATTATGATTGGTAACGATAGGAAGGTTATTTCTTTGTATGTTGAAATTGTTTTGTGTTTGTGTTGTTTAATGAAGGGAATATAGTTAGTGATGTGGAGTATGTTAGCTGCAAGTAGAAATATATGCTGAGGACTGCTATGGTGGCTATTAGTGTTGGTAGAATGATGTTGTCGTTTTTGTTATCTCTTGGATAATTATTCATTTGCGTAGAAAGCCTGATAGTGATGGGCGATGTCCTAATGATACTATAATGGTGAGGAAAATGATTGTGATGGGAGGTGTTTTATCTCATGTGTGTGATAATGATACTCTTGTAGTACATGATCTGGGCATAAATAAGAAGAAGATAGTGTTGTTATGATATAAATTAGTATGTTTAGGATTGTTATAATCTGAATATACATTATAATAGCTGTTATTCATCCTATATGGGCAATTGATGAGGAGGGTGTAATATTTTCCAGGTGAGTATGGCGAAGTCTGCCTCAGCCTCCAGCTATGATTTATAATATCACTATGATTAATAGTATATTTAGGTTGATGGATGGTGACATGTGGTATAAAACTGATAGGGGTGCAATTTTGTCATGTTGATAGCATCAGGTCTGCTGTTCATGGGATGCCTCGTGTGACTTCAGGCACTCAGAAGTGAAATGGGGAAAGTCCTACTTTTGTGACAAGGGCGATTGTCATGAGGGTGGATGCTCCTGGATTAAAGATTCTTGTTATTCACTGTGCTCTTTGACCAGAGTATATTAGATTAATGATAATAGCCATTATAAGTAGTATTGATGTGGTGGACTGTTTTAGGAAATATTTGTTGGATGCTTCTGTAGCTTATGGGTTCATGTTTTTTATTAGAATGGGGATACCATTAACCAGTGTGAGCTTGTTATACAATTATATTTCCTGAGAAAATGGTCAGTAGAATGATGGTAAAAACAATGAGAGTTTATTAGCACAGGAAGGATATACAAAAATATTTTGGGGGTATGGGCCTGTAGCTTACTTAGAGAACTTTACTATATAGCATGTGGTGTAATGTGGTAGGTAGCATGGAGAATGTAAAATTATTAGGAAGAATTCAATTCCAGGAATAAGAGCATTGAAACCTCTATGATTTACTCTATCAAAGTAACTCTTTTGTCAGACATATTTCTTAAATTTGTGGTGGGTTGCCTGGTATGATGACAAGTAGTGAAAACTCTCATATACATAGGGTTAATGTTAGTCGTAAAAAAACTTTTCATAAGAGATGTATGCGTTGATCATATCAAAATTGTAGGTAGGAGGCTCAAATTCATAGAAAGGAGATTGTTAGATGTGTTTTAATGATGACTTGGGCTGTATATAATTCTGGCACCTAGGGATTGTCGAATGCTCTTAAAAATAGATTGCTGTGGAAATGTTTATTATAGGGAAATTGACATATTCTCTAGGAGGGACGGGGTGAATGGGCCTGCTACATTTTCTACATTGAAGACATATACAGGTTTTGATGCTACTTCCGTTAAATCAAGTGGGGCTTCATTGGATTTCTGCTACTGCGGAGATAATCAAATTCTGGGTAGGGGTCAGGAGAAAATTAGTCATAGGTGTTCTTGTGTAATAATTACTGTTGAAAGTGTAAATGATCCATTTATCAGTAAGACTGAGAATAGAATAACTGCTACATTACTTCATAGGAGATGATTGTCTGTGCTATTGTTCCTAGAGCTCCAGTGAGTGTGTATTTTGAATGTGAAGTTCATCCAGATCTGAGGATGGAGTAAATGGCTAGGTGTGATATGGCTAATAGAAATAATATGCCTACATTTATATTAATTAGTGGATAAGATATGGGAAGAGGAATTCATGTTGTGAGAGCCATGGTTAAGGCTAGCATTGGGGTTAAGGCTAGCAAGAGAAGCCACCGCAATGAGAAGCCCGCGCACCGCAACAAAGAGTAGCCCCCGCTTGCTGCAACTAGAGAAAGCCTGCGCATAGCAATGAAGACCCAACGCAGCCAAAAACAAATTAATTAATTAATTAGTTAACTATTTTAAACAAAAGTACTATATCCTTCAGTACAGCTTCTCTGGGAAGAACACAGAGATGGCGTAAGAGAGTGAGAAAGACCAATATTTAGTGCACATCTCTCATGCAGGTGCTCTGCTGGCTCAGATAGATTTATCCCCACTTTACAAAGGAGGAAATAATCTCAGAGAGGTTTAGTAATTTTCCCAAAGCCAAACAGCTATGGAGTGGCAGAACCAAGATCTGAACCAAGTCTGTTACCTTCAAAGCCTAAGTCCTCATCACAACAAAACTCAATTAATATTTACATTTATCGAATTACATTGCAACCTGGGGAGTTCTTGGCACAATCCTGAAGAAGAGTGAGAAAGAAAGAAATAGCATTGTTCCTACAGTCAACCCACATTTTTGGAGCAGCTGCTAGATGCCTGGCCCTTTTTGGGCTTCAGCAGTGATCAAGACAGGAAGAGTCCTGCTTTCATGAACCACGTAGTGGGGAGAAGAGACGGGTGCAACTTGGGTGAGGGATTTCACCTTGCTGGACCTCTGTTTTGTCATCTGCAAAATGGGATGGGTGTTCCTCATTTTCTGGGATTGTCCAGCCCTCACATTCTCTGATTCCATAAGAAGCATTTGTTTTCCTGTTTCTTTAAAATTCATTCAGGCCGTGAGCTGTGATGAATGTGGTTAGCTGCTCCCCAAATCACTCTATTCCCACCCTTTTCCTGTGATCAGGTCTTTCCCGAAACATGACACAGTCAGTCAAGTCACAGAACCTAAGGGGCACCCAGCAGAAAAATTTCAACCCTTGCTTCCCAGGAGCTCTGCGGTCTACCTGCCAGGTAAACTTAACTCACCTGGCACAAGGTGGCCATCCCTGGTTTCACATCAACATGATCTCAGGCACAAACCTCCTTGTTTTTCCATTTTGTCTTTAAGTTACTTGTTGAAACAACTGCACAAATATGACACAGATAGAAAATCAGGCATCTTCTGCCCCCAGTGCCTACTAATAAATGATTTTCTGCCACTTTAATGATAAAGATAGAACATTTCCACATTCTGCTACCCTTATTATTTGTCATTTTTGTTGATATTTCTATTGACTACATCTTTCAATATTTTAACAATGGAACATTTATTTAGGGTGTTCCAGACCCAGCCTTTAGTGGTAAAGGTTTCGTTGTTATATTTCTATTATGTTTCCTTTAAAAATCATTATCCTATTTAAACGAATTAAGTCAATTCTATAGGCATTTATCTTATGATATTGATGAAATTGATACATAGAGGGCAGTAGTACAAGTTGATTGGACTTGAGAACCTCTATTAGCACAGTTAAGTATAAATATTATCTATATGTAAACCAAAGTACAGGCCGAGTGAGATTCTCTGACTTTTTTCCACTGTCTGCCCCTCAAGCCTGTGAGAAATGGAATAGTTCTTGCCCTATCAGTAAACAAAGGATGTCACAGTCTTCAGCACTTGCAGCCCTCCAATGTGAGCCGGCGGGCCCTGAGGCACTCAGGATATGCAAATACAGAATGCAGGCCCCAGAGAGCTGAGGTGCATATCAAAGGAAGGAATTCAGTGAGCCCAGGCAAAGAAAAGCGCCGCATTCCTCACCTTGGGAGAGCTGGTTTTCCTTAGTTAACAATCACCTTTTGATGTTCCCCATTACCTGCGTCAGTTCCCTGCCCTGTCCCCTCCCCCCGGTACTTTAGCTCAGGGAGGAAGGAGCGCAGAGGGACTCAGCTGAATAAGGGGCCTGCGCGCCTCGGGAGGAGTTTTCAGCCGCTTTCCCCGCAGTCGGGAAGAGGGGCGATGACGCTGCAGCCGGACCCTGCGCCTCCCTTGCCCCGTTTCCCCTCAGGACGCTCAGGCCGACCCCCTCCTCACGCCCACCAGGCCTCGCGAGCCAGGACGAGGGCAGGGGCGAGAGGACGGACCGAAGTTCCCTGGGACCAGACGCTGGAGGCCGCTCTTTCTGCACAGCTGCGGCGGGTGGCAGCGAACCCCTGCCCCTCAGAAGCTAGTCTTGTGCTGCCGACCGGGCACCGGACCAGGCGGAGGGTCGGCGCCCACTTACCCGGCCCGCCGTCCCCGCGACTGTCATGGCTTCGGCCGCCGGGGCACCTCCAGAGCCGGCAGCCTCAGTGAGGTTGCCCTCCCCTCGGGCTCCGGGGCAGTTCCGTGAAGGCGGAGGGAAGAGACCCCGCCTGAGCCAGGAGTTCCAGCTCTGAGGAAACGCGGGCTCTGTTCAGCGCGCAGTGGGTGGGACCGCTCTGCCCCGAGGCCTTCCGGGAGGGAGCGGGGCGGCGGGGGAGGGCGCCGCCAGGAGCGCAGGGCCCCGTCGGGGGTCCTGGAGGGGCGGCCCGGCCTGGGGGCCATGCCCATTGTGGCCGCAGCCCAGGCCTTTTTCCTGGAATCCTACCCAAAAAAATTAGAAAGATACACAGTCTATAGTAAATACTCACAAGTGATTGTTGCTGCTGTGCTCACTATTCTATTAAAGGTGTAAAATCCATAAAACACTTTAAGTTCAAAATTAAATATGAATTTTTACCTTTCTAATTATGTCTCTGATATTCACAGTTGTGGTTAATGAATCAGAGACTGTGGCATCACTAGTTAAAAATGAGCTTGTGAAAAAAATAGAACTCAGGCCCACCGGACCTACTGAATCACAATCTGCACTTTTACAATCTCCCCAGTGTACTCGTGTACCCATGAATAGTTGAAAGGTACATTTCTACCTCGACAGGTCTTTTCTCTATGAGAAATACACACATTTTATCCAGTTTGATATAAATAAAACACTCAAAAATGCATATGCCTGTGTTGAAACCATCATTTTATCATTTCTTTTTCAGACAAGTATAGTCTCTATACTGGTTTTGTGGCTCACATGCCATACTCTTTTCTTGTAGGTAGAAATAAGGTAGAGAAAGTCACTTTGTAAAAAAAGAAATTGTATATATATATATATATATATATATATATATATATGTATTAGTGGATAATTGAAGACACTCTTCTAAATTAAAACCTTCCTTAACTTGCTGTTTTCTTCTTGGGTCATATTATGAACTCTTCCCGTGGCCACATGGCATGTGTACGTTTAATTTCAGGGACTGCTGACATTCCAGGATGTGGCCATAGATTTTTATCAAGAGGAGTGAGAATGCCTGGACCAAGATCAATGGGAATTGTACAGGGATGTGATGTTAGAGAAGTATAGGAACCTGCTCTCCTTGGGTGAGGATACCTTCCTTCCAGAATTCCTTATCCAACCACAGGGTTTGGAGTCCTTCATTTGTAGAATATCTCGTGGAATCTTCTGCTTCCTACAATGGGGTTTCAGATTGCAACGTCTCAGGAAAGATTGGGAGTTTGTGGGTATAATTTTTCTTATTCTTTTAAAATTGCAGCCTCCCTTTTAATATACTTTGTAACTGCTTGGGATGTGTCTATATGAACTGTGTACTATATGCTTCTGTTATAGTCCTTACAATCTTTTATTGCCTTATTTTCTCTAACAATTTTCCATGGATTCTTTGGGCTTAAGGTATATTAACAGGGAGACTGCGAATCTGGGACTTCCCTGGTGATGCAGTGATTAAGAATTCGCCTGCAAATGCAGGGGACCCGGTTCGATCCCCGGTCCGGGAAGATCTCACGTGCCACGGAACAACTAAGCCATTGGGCCACAACTACTGAGTCTGCACGCCACAACTACTGAAGACGGTGTGTCTTGAGCCCATGCGCCATTTATTTTTTGGAGAATAAAACCACTTCTGAGTGATTAAAATTTAGGCCAGCTAGTCAAAATGCTTTATCACCTGTTCTTCTAAAACACTGGTCCATGGAACAAGTTTTACTAGGGATAACAGTGTAATTGTATTCTGGAGTTCATATGGGCAATATGGTTTATGACCTTGTTGCTGGATCACGACATTTCAACGGTATAACTGCTATTAATTGTCTGTTTGTTCAACGATTAAAGTCTCACGTGATCTGAGTTCAGACTGGAGTCATCCTGGTTGGTTTCTGTCTATTGCAGATTTCTTCCAGTATGAAAGGACAAGAGCAATACGGCTTCCTTTACAAAATGTCTTCAAACTAAATGATGATATAATCTGCATTCAATTAATTTATACATACCCTACTGTAGAACAGGGTTCGTTACGCTGGCAGAGCCCGGTAATTATGTAAAACTGAAACTTTTTCTGCACTGGTTCAAGTCCTCTTCCTAAGAATATGTTTATAATCAACATTCTTTCACAAATTACCCAATTTAATTCACCATAGCATTCCTCATATTAACTAAATGGAAAATCCTAGGCTATATACAAATCCAGAAAGGGCCAAAAATCGTCAGCCCCCATGGATGATTACAACCTATTGCTGAGGCGTTCAAATTACTTATTAAAGAACCACTATGTCCATCAACATCATCAATTTTTATATTATTGCCCCAATGCTAGCCTTAACCCTGGCTCTCACAACATGAATTCCTCTTCCCATATCTTATCCACTAATTAGTATAAATGTAGGCATATTATTTCTATTAGCCATATCACACCTAGCCATTTATTCCATCCTCAGATCTGGATGAACTTCACATTCAAAATACTCACTCACTGGAGCTCCAGGAACAATAGCACAGACGATCATCTCATATGAAGTAATGTAGCAGTTATTCTATTCTCAGTCTTACTGGTAAATGGATCATTTACACTTTCAACAGTAATTATTACACAAGAACACCTATGACTAATTTTCTCCTGACCCCTACCCAGAATTTGATTATCTCCGCAGTAGCAGAAATCCAGTGAAGCCCCACTTGATTTAACAGAAGTAGAATCAAAACCTGTACATGTCTTCAATGTAGAAAATGTAGCAGGCCCATTCACCCCGTCCTTCCTAGAGAATATGTCAATTTCCCTATAATAAACGTTTCCACAGCAATCTATTTTTAGGAGCATTCGACAATCCCTAGGTGCCAGAATTATAGATTCTTTCATCTTGTAAATATAGTTTTCTTTAAAAAATAATTTTTATAGTTTTACTACCTTTAAACAAAATGTACTCCATTGCTGTGGAATATTCCTTCATAGGAGCGTGCATGGTTCATTTCTGCATCCGTCTGTGATGGCCTTCAGGTTCCTTCAGGTTTGGCTCCTGTGGCTGCAAGTCCATGTCCGTGTGTCCTGGTGCAGGGCTGGTGGGTTTGTGTTCAACTGGGAGGAGCACTGTGGGTCTCTGTGCACGGACTTCGCTATCTGAGGCCCGATTGCTTCAGAAGTGGTTGCATCCCCCCGTTGCGTACCAGGCTTTCCATTGCTCCACATCCTGCTGATGTTTGATACTATGTCTTTCATGTCTGCCATTCTGGTAGGTGTATGCACAGTATTTTGCTTATGGCTTTAATCCCTCTGTTGTTAGTGAAGTTGTGCATCTTGTGGTATTCATGGACTATTTCCTGTTGTTTTTTGAAAAGTTTTAAAAATTGTGGTCTGGTACACATAACATAAAATGTACTATCTTAAGCATTTTTAAGTGCACATTTCAGGGTCAGGAAGTAATTCACACTGTTGTGCAAACCTGACCACCATCATCCTCCAGAACTTTTTCATCTTGCAAAATTGAAACAGTCCCCATTAAACACTCACTCCCCATTGTCCCTCCCTCAGCCTCTGGCCCTCAACATCCTACTTTATGTCTCTATATTTCCGACTGCTCTAGGGGCCTTGTATGAGTGGATCAAGCACTGTTTGTTTTTTTGTGTCTAGCTTACATCACTGAGCATAATGCCCTCAAGGTTCATCCCTGCTGCATCCTGTGTCAGAATTGACTTGCTTTTTAGGCTGAATAGCCTTTCCTTGTATTGATGGACCGTGTTTTTCTTCTCCATTCATCCATTAGTGGACACATGTAATATCTACATTCATTTCTACTGTCATAATATTTGTGGAATAAAATCAGAAAGTCCTATGAATCAAAAGTCATTTGCCATTAACTTTTTTCTTAAACTTTTTGTTGTGGAAAACATCAAGGCTAAGAAAAGGGAAAAATACATGTCAGCTTCACTTGTGTTCAGGAATTAATGCTTTACGGATTCACTTTATTCCCTGTGTGTGTGCTATGCGTGTGCATGTGCCTGTTTGCATACATATGCTGTGCATGTGCATAGGTATGTGAACTTGCACACATTAGTGTGTGCATGGGCATATGGGTGCATGTGTGTTCACATGCTAGTGTGTGAATATATTTGTGCTGTGCACGTGCATATGTTTGTGTGTGTGCTGTGCCTGCCTGTGCGCACACCTGTGTGTTTGCTGGAACCACTTGCAAGTTGGCTGCAGACTGAATTGTGCCCCAGATATATCCGCACGCAGCTGCTCTAACAATCCTGCGTAGCCACGTAAAGGTCACAGATCTCAGGGATTTAAATGGACGGAGCAGGATATACTGACACAGAGTTTGTCTCTGCGGTGTGTCCTGTCCCCTTTGAGATTTCCAAGCTCTGCATTAAGGGTGTTTTCCTGATTAACCTGTGGTTCCTTTTCTTCTCTTCATCTTGTCAGAGTTTGTCTTCCAATGACTGTCACTGTCTCAGTAACATCCTTCACACCTTCTTTACATTCAGTCACCTGTCCCAGGTCCCCTAAAGCAACAATGTCACCGTTGGAGAGCCTGGCCAAGGCTGGGGTGCACCTCCTGTTGGCCTGGCCTCCAGGCCCTGCCCTTGGCTCCTGTTTTCTCATATCTCAGCCAGGCCCCGACTTGGATCGGGCCGACACGTCTTTCCTCACAGGGTCCCATCGCCCAGTCAAGGGGGTTCATTCTCCCCAAACACAGCATCAGGAGTCGGGGGCTGACAGTCCCCACTGGGTCTCCTTCATGTGAGACCCTGTGCTGTTGAAAGAGCAGGCACCCTGCCCTCGGGGGTGGGGGACTGGGGGGCGACATGCGGCCCACAATGGGCAGGCGGGTGTCTGGGTGGGGCGAGCCAGTATGCAAGGAGTTCCGCGGTGGGTTCTCCTCTCCAACGGCTTCTGTGCCCCTACCTCTCCCCGTGCCTCCCCTCGAAGACAGCGCGGTGCCCGGGTTGGGAACCATGGGAGCCGTCAGCCACCGCCCCCTCTACACACACACACACACGCACACGCACACGCACACGCACACGCTGCAGGGAAGCAGGACCTGAGTGCAGGGCTCTCAGCGGCCCTGAGAGCCCCGCCCGGAATCGGCCAGCCGAATGGACAGACCGGATCTCCCGGCCCGGACCATGCAGGACTCTCCTGACCTGGCTTGCAGTGTGGCCGCCTCCTTCTGGAAGCCTGGGAGGCTGGAATCAGGCCACTTCTTGTCTGTCCTGGCAGCAGACTGGGCTGCACTCTAAGAAGTTCGTGGCTCGCCCGTGGATGCTGACCATCAGGTGGCCAGAGACATTGGGAACATTTCTGTTTTGCCTGTTGAAATGTTTAATGACAAAGATTTTGTTCAGTTTCCTGATGTGGGTGTCCAAAGATGAGAGACCCATGTGTGTGATCTGTACCCCCTATGAGATCAGCCCTAAGCTAGTTTAAACATGATCAAGTTGTGTCTACATGGTAGATTTAGACCTCTGCATGTCCTGTCTACTGATTATGTTTAGAGCTGACCATGTGTTGTCTAGAATAAGAAGATTTAGACCTGACCATGTTCTGTGTACGCTAGGACTACGGGGACCTGGGTAGAGACCCGGCCTGGCCTCACTACTGGGAAGCTCCGTGCCTGCATCTGAATGTCAGTACTTAGATGTCTGGGGTCTGGAGCTGAGGTGGGCTTGTGTACGTAACAGCCTCTCTTCTGAGTGTGGTGACCTGGTCCTCCCAAGGGTCAGTGCTATGGTCGGGGCCTTAGTCTTAATCCCTGCAAGGTTCACCTTCCCTGGGGCTCATGGAGAATCCTCAGGAGGACTACCTGGCAATAATTCCAATTTACCAGCACGTGCACGGTGCATAGGGAAGCAGGTTTAGCTGCTGAATTGATTGCAGGGCACGCAGATCGGGCAAAAGGCCGATGGGTGACAGCTGAGGCTGCTGCTGAGCTCTCCCTCCAGTCTACCGTCCCTACTCAGCAGAGTCCAGAGCTGCCCCTCGGCTTTCAGCCCTGCTGTCCTGTGAGTGTTCTCAACATGTAAGTGAGACGAGAAAGGACTGAGCATGCCAGCACCAGGGTCGTGTGTTCAACTCTAGTATGAAAGCTGTAAAAACAGTTAAAATCACACAGAACCAAAGTGAGAAGAGGAGGACTCCTCTGGGACAAGTGTGGGGAAAGGAGACCCACCTGACACTTTTTCCCATCCCAGGAGGTCCCAGGGACCCAGCTTGTTTCCACATTGGGGGAGCCCCCTGCAGAGCCATGGTGTCCTGACCAAGGGGACGTGTGACCCCAGGTGCAGGGTCTGGGGAGGTGAGGTCACCCTGGGACTGTGGACATGTGACCCAGGTGGAGGGGTCTGGGGAGGTGGGTCACCCTGGTGAGTGTGGATGTGTGGCCCCAGGTATAGGGTGCTGGGACTGTGTGGGTCTCACCATACCTGCATGGGTCAGGAGCACATGGATGGGGAGACCGCATATGCGCTCTTTGCCTGCAGTGTGTCCTGTCCCCTTTGAGATTTCCAACCTCTGCATTAAGGGTGTTGTCCTGATTAACCTGTGGTTCCTTTTCTTCTCTTCATCTTGTCACAATCATATGAGGTCAGGCATGTTTGAGTGGGTTGCTGCTCTGTGTTCCGGTGAGTGACAACACTTGGTGGTATCGTATTAATACTATAGCATATCATATGTCTAATCTATGGGGGTCACCACTGCCTGGGTCCCCCCGGACAGAGGTCAGGTGAGCACAGACTAGCCCCCCCTAAGAATGGTCTCCCACGTGCTCTGTGAGGGTACCGTGATGGCCCCTAAGGTAGGGGACTGTGTCTGGGCCTCCGACATTTGTGATGAAGGGGAGTCGAAATGGAATCTCAATTAACAAGACATTATCTTAAGAATTTATTTTAAGTGAAATAAAACACACGTCATATACCCTTTACCATCATCACCATTTTAAGTGCACGTTTCTGAGGCATCAGATAGATTCACTTTCTCGTGGAGCCATCACCACCATCACTAGAACTTTTCGTCCTTCAAAACCACAATTCCACAACCATGAAAGTCTCATTCCCCATTCCCTCCCACTGTCCCTGGCACCGATATCCACTTCAATCCCTGAGTTGTCGACTCCAGGGCACCCACTGGAGTGGAATCCTGCCGTGTTTGCTGACGGGTCATTTTGGAAGAGCTGACTTTCAATCTGAAGCTCTGCCTGTTCGCATCTGAAGAATCTGCATTTAAGGAGAGGGTGTATGAGGAAGGGGGTGTATGCGGGACAAAGGTGTCCGGGGTGCAGGTGAGCCAGGACCTGACCAGCTGCCTTTTGGGTCCTCTGGTCCCATCTCTTGGTCTGTGCCTCATCTGCATCATCACTGTCCCCGCTGCCACCGCTGGGGTGTTGTTGTCTGAGTGAGAGTCCCCTGGTGCCCCTGCTCTCCTCCCCTCCTCCTGCTGGTTGCGGAGGGAACTGCTTGCTGTGTGGTCTCTACTCCTGAGGCATGAAGGACCCTGTAGCATGGACCTGCAGAGTGTGGGGTGTGGTCCCAAGAGCATGGGGCCCACATAGGACACGACATTGGGGCGTGACAAGTGCTAGGGCTGCCTCATCACTGACAGGGAATGTTGCCCAGATCCTGCTCCAGAGGGCGTGGTGGGTGGCCTGGGACCCTAGAGGCCCCATTCCTATACTGGAGCTTGGAGAGTGCATCCCCATGGGCTGCAGATTCACCCCATATCTCAGCCATATCCCTCTGTCCTGTCTTTGAACTCAGGAAAACGAGCTCTCTTGTCCACAACATAGGCCTGGTCCTGTTGATATAACGATTCTTTAAGTTAGGCGTCCTGGGATAGCAGCTCCTTTTAGGCCTGAGAAGGAACAACTCCGGAGTGTACAACGATTTCAGATGAAACTAATATTCAATGACTATCCCTAACTACTCGGTTGTTGACTTCTATTAGTCATTATTCTCCTGGTTTTAGCTCTGATGTGGGGATTACAGAGGAGTCAACATTTAAATCTTCGTAATCTGTGTATTTGTAGCTTCAGTATCATTACTGACCCATAGTTTTTTATGGTTTGGGAAGAGTTATTGATTTCATGTATCATGTAAAGGATTCACAATGATGATAGGGCAATTAAGATTACAATAATAGCTAGTAAATTGTTCACATTTTCTCTACCTGTGCATCTATTGTATGCAGATGAGTTTAGATGTCAATATTAGTGAAATGATATAGAGGACTAGAGAACTTATTTTAAAAATCACTATTAATGTGTGATGAAGAAAATGTAAAAGTTTTTCCATAATCGGTGATGTTGTATCTTGAGAGCCTAGATGAAATTGATATGCCTTAGTGATATACAGGATTTTAGCCTATCATTTAACTTTGACAAAGCTACATCACTTTTTACTTTTATCTCATTTATTGAGGAAGACATAATTGTTATGGTGTTGGCTTGAAACTGGTTGAAAAGGACTTGAGTCCTTCCTTATTTTACATTGACATAGGTAGGATCTTGAAACGTAGGATATGGTGGAGGACATCCGTGTAACCATTCTAGGTTAGGAGTAGCAATTTCCACTGCTAAGACTTCTTGTTTAGACACAAATGCTTTTCAAAGTATGAAGATTATTAGCATTACTGCTGCTACTGAGATGAATGAGCCTAAAGACAAAATATTTCATGTTGTGTGTGCCTCAGGGTACTCAGACTAACGTAGTGACATCCCTGAGAGGCCACGAAAGTGCTGCAGGAAGTCATATTTACTACTACAAATATACTTGTGAAGTGAATTTTTGCTCATGCTGAGTTAACTGTATAACCTGAGAATAGTGGGAATCAGTGTAGAAAGCCTCCTATAATAGTGAAGACTGCTCCCATGGACATTAGGTCATGGAAGTGTGCTACTACATAGTATATATCCTGGAGGACAATGTCTGGGGATGAGTTGGCTAAGATGATTCCTGTCAAACCACCTACTGTAAAAAGAAAAACTAAAGCCTAAAACTCATAATATAGTGGGAGGTCATATAGTATTACCTCCGTGAACAGTTGCTAACCAGGGACTTCCCTGGTGACGCAGTGGTTAAGAATTCGTCTGCCAATGCAGGGGACACGGGTTCGAGCCCTTGTCTGGGAAGATTCCACATGCCGCGGAGCAAAAAGCCCGTGTGCCACAACTACTGAGCCTGCCCTCTAGAGCCCGCAAGCCACCACTACTGAAGCCCACGCGCCTAGAGGCCGTGCTCTGCAACAAGAGAAGCCACTGCAATGAAAGGGCCGCACACCGCAACGAAGAGTAGCTGCCGCTCACCGCAAACAGAGAAAGCCCATGCGCAGCAACCAAGACCCAACTCAGCCAAAAAAAAAAAAAAAAAAGAAAAGAAAAAGAAAAATTAAATAAAGAGTTGCTAATCAGCTAGATACTTTTACTCCTGTAGGGATAGAAGTAATTACGGTAGCTGATGCAAAGTGTGCTCCTGAGTCCACAGCTATCCCTATGGTAAACATATGATGGGCCCACAAGAGAACTCCTAAAAAACCAGTGGACATGACTCATACTATTCCCAGATAGCTGAAAGGCAATTTTTGTCCTAAATAGTATGTAATGATATGTGAGTTTATAACAAACCCTGTTAGGCCATGAATACAGACTTCAGGGTGAGCAAAGTATCAAAAGAGGTGTTGGTATAGGATTCGGTCTCCTCCTGCCGGGTCAAAGAAAGTAGTGTTTAGATTTCTATCTCTTAACAGCATGGCAATTCTGGCTGCTTGGACTGAGATTGGTAATTATAGTAATATGGCTATAGTTGTGGAAGATTAAACAAATAATGGTGTTTGGTTTTGGGATATGACTGCTGGTTTTGTATTAAAGACTATAGTAATAAAAGTAATAATACCAAGAATTGAGGAGACACCTGCTAAATGTAAGGAGAAAACAGTTAGGTCGACAGAGGCTCCTGCATGGGCCAGATTGCAGGCTAGAGCTGAATACACGGTCCCACTGGTACCAGAACCAGCTTCTACTATTGGTGATATGAGTAGGAGTAAGAATGATGGGGGAAGTAGGCAAAAGTTTATATGATTTATTGGGGGAAATGCTACTTCAGGTGTCCGAGTTATTAGTGGCCCAAGTCAGTTTTCAAAAGCCTGCAATCATAACGGGTACAGCTATAAAGAAAATTATTACAAGTGCAGGGACTGTTATGACAACCTTACAGATTTGGGCATCTCCAAGTAGCGGTCCAGGTCAGCATAGCTCAGCCTGGATTAATATAATTAAGGTGCTGCCTGCTACTCCAGCTCAAGCACCAAATAGTAAATATAAAATGCCGATATCTTTGTGATTTGTTGAAAATATACAGCAGTGTATGAACAGAGGTAAAATGACTGAGTTAGCATTAGACTGTAAATCTGAAGACAGAGATTGAGCCCTCTTTCTGGCAAACCCTGTGGTGAATCAACAAATTGAATTGTAACTTCAGAGAAGCAGCTTCAATTCTGCCAGTGATTATCCTGCCTTTTTTTTTTCTTTTTTTCTTTCTCAAATGAAGGAGAAGTAGACTGAAGCCAGTTGACTAGAGGATTTGCCTGTTAACTAAAGTTTCCTGGGGTTAAAACTCATCAATCTCGTAAAGATTTGGCTTCAATACAGTGTTTGCTTTACATTCAATTGATGTAGAATAAAGTCTTGCAATCCTTATTTTTAGGAATTAAGTCAATTTCACTTGTTTAGGGTTTTGAAAGCTCTTGGTCTGAACTAACCTAAATTCCTAGTCCAGCACCGATAGAATGGGTGTTGTGTGTAGTAACCGTGAGGGTATTATGATTGGTAACGATAGGAAGGTTATTTCTTTGTATGTTGAAATTGTTTTGTGTTTGTGTTGTTTAATGAAGGGAATATAGTTAGTGATGTGGAGTATGTTAGCTGCAAGTAGAAATATATGCTGAGGACTGCTATGGTGGCTATTAGTGTTGGTAGAATGATGTTGTCGTTTTTGTTATCTCTTGGATAATTATTCATTTGCGTAGAAAGCCTGATAGTGATGGGCGATGTCCTAATGATACTATAATGGTGAGGAAAATGATTGTGATGGGAGGTGTTTTATCTCATGTGTGTGATAATGATACTCTTGTAGTACATGATCTGGGCATAAATAAGAAGAAGATAGTGTTGTTATGATATAAATTAGTATGTTTAGGATTGTTATAATCTGAATATACATTATAATAGCTGTTATTCATCCTATATGGGCAATTGATGAGGAGGGTGTAATATTTTCCAGGTGAGTATGGCGAAGTCTGCCTCAGCCTCCAGCTATGATTTATAATATCACTATGATTAATAGTATATTTAGGTTGATGGATGGTGACATGTGGTATAAAACTGATAGGGGTGCAATTTTGTCATGTTGATAGCATCAGGTCTGCTGTTCATGGGATGCCTCGTGTGACTTCAGGCACTCAGAAGTGAAATGGGGAAAGTCCTACTTTTGTGACAAGGGCGATTGTCATGAGGGTGGATGCTCCTGGATTAAAGATTCTTGTTATTCACTGTGCTCTTTGACCAGAGTATATTAGATTAATGATAATAGCCATTATAAGTAGTATTGATGTGGTGGACTGTTTTAGGAAATATTTGTTGGATGCTTCTGTAGCTTATGGGTTCATGTTTTTTATTAGAATGGGGATACCATTAACCAGTGTGAGCTTGTTATACAATTATATTTCCTGAGAAAATGGTCAGTAGAATGATGGTAAAAACAATGAGAGTTTATTAGCACAGGAAGGATATACAAAAATATTTTGGGGGTATGGGCCTGTAGCTTACTTAGAGAACTTTACTATATAGCATGTGGTGTAATGTGGTAGGTAGCATGGAGAATGTAAAATTATTAGGAAGAATTCAATTCCAGGAATAAGAGCATTGAAACCTCTATGATTTACTCTATCAAAGTAACTCTTTTGTCAGACATATTTCTTAAATTTGTGGTGGGTTGCCTGGTATGATGACAAGTAGTGAAAACTCTCATATACATAGGGTTAATGTTAGTCGTAAAAAAACTTTTCATAAGAGATGTATGCGTTGATCATATCAAAATTGTAGGTAGGAGGCTCAAATTCATAGAAAGGAGATTGTTAGATGTGTTTTAATGATGACTTGGGCTGTATATAATTCTGGCACCTAGGGATTGTCGAATGCTCTTAAAAATAGATTGCTGTGGAAATGTTTATTATAGGGAAATTGACATATTCTCTAGGAGGGACGGGGTGAATGGGCCTGCTACATTTTCTACATTGAAGACATATACAGGTTTTGATGCTACTTCCGTTAAATCAAGTGGGGCTTCATTGGATTTCTGCTACTGCGGAGATAATCAAATTCTGGGTAGGGGTCAGGAGAAAATTAGTCATAGGTGTTCTTGTGTAATAATTACTGTTGAAAGTGTAAATGATCCATTTATCAGTAAGACTGAGAATAGAATAACTGCTACATTACTTCATAGGAGATGATTGTCTGTGCTATTGTTCCTAGAGCTCCAGTGAGTGTGTATTTTGAATGTGAAGTTCATCCAGATCTGAGGATGGAGTAAATGGCTAGGTGTGATATGGCTAATAGAAATAATATGCCTACATTTATATTAATTAGTGGATAAGATATGGGAAGAGGAATTCATGTTGTGAGAGCCATGGTTAAGGCTAGCATTGGGGTTAAGGCTAGCAAGAGAAGCCACCGCAATGAGAAGCCCGCGCACCGCAACAAAGAGTAGCCCCCGCTTGCTGCAACTAGAGAAAGCCTGCGCATAGCAATGAAGACCCAACGCAGCCAAAAACAAATTAATTAATTAATTAGTTAACTATTTTAAACAAAAGTACTATATCCTTCAGTACAGCTTCTCTGGGAAGAACACAGAGATGGCGTAAGAGAGTGAGAAAGACCAATATTTAGTGCACATCTCTCATGCAGGTGCTCTGCTGGCTCAGATAGATTTATCCCCACTTTACAAAGGAGGAAATAATCTCAGAGAGGTTTAGTAATTTTCCCAAAGCCAAACAGCTATGGAGTGGCAGAACCAAGATCTGAACCAAGTCTGTTACCTTCAAAGCCTAAGTCCTCATCACAACAAAACTCAATTAATATTTACATTTATCGAATTACATTGCAACCTGGGGAGTTCTTGGCACAATCCTGAAGAAGAGTGAGAAAGAAAGAAATAGCATTGTTCCTACAGTCAACCCACATTTTTGGAGCAGCTGCTAGATGCCTGGCCCTTTTTGGGCTTCAGCAGTGATCAAGACAGGAAGAGTCCTGCTTTCATGAACCACGTAGTGGGGAGAAGAGACGGGTGCAACTTGGGTGAGGGATTTCACCTTGCTGGACCTCTGTTTTGTCATCTGCAAAATGGGATGGGTGTTCCTCATTTTCTGGGATTGTCCAGCCCTCACATTCTCTGATTCCATAAGAAGCATTTGTTTTCCTGTTTCTTTAAAATTCATTCAGGCCGTGAGCTGTGATGAATGTGGTTAGCTGCTCCCCAAATCACTCTATTCCCACCCTTTTCCTGTGATCAGGTCTTTCCCGAAACATGACACAGTCAGTCAAGTCACAGAACCTAAGGGGCACCCAGCAGAAAAATTTCAACCCTTGCTTCCCAGGAGCTCTGCGGTCTACCTGCCAGGTAAACTTAACTCACCTGGCACAAGGTGGCCATCCCTGGTTTCACATCAACATGATCTCAGGCACAAACCTCCTTGTTTTTCCATTTTGTCTTTAAGTTACTTGTTGAAACAACTGCACAAATATGACACAGATAGAAAATCAGGCATCTTCTGCCCCCAGTGCCTACTAATAAATGATTTTCTGCCACTTTAATGATAAAGATAGAACATTTCCACATTCTGCTACCCTTATTATTTGTCATTTTTGTTGATATTTCTATTGACTACATCTTTCAATATTTTAACAATGGAACATTTATTTAGGGTGTTCCAGACCCAGCCTTTAGTGGTAAAGGTTTCGTTGTTATATTTCTATTATGTTTCCTTTAAAAATCATTATCCTATTTAAACGAATTAAGTCAATTCTATAGGCATTTATCTTATGATATTGATGAAATTGATACATAGAGGGCAGTAGTACAAGTTGATTGGACTTGAGAACCTCTATTAGCACAGTTAAGTATAAATATTATCTATATGTAAACCAAAGTACAGGCCGAGTGAGATTCTCTGACTTTTTTCCACTGTCTGCCCCTCAAGCCTGTGAGAAATGGAATAGTTCTTGCCCTATCAGTAAACAAAGGATGTCACAGTCTTCAGCACTTGCAGCCCTCCAATGTGAGCCGGCGGGCCCTGAGGCACTCAGGATATGCAAATACAGAATGCAGGCCCCAGAGAGCTGAGGTGCATATCAAAGGAAGGAATTCAGTGAGCCCAGGCAAAGAAAAGCGCCGCATTCCTCACCTTGGGAGAGCTGGTTTTCCTTAGTTAACAATCACCTTTTGATGTTCCCCATTACCTGCGTCAGTTCCCTGCCCTGTCCCCTCCCCCCGGTACTTTAGCTCAGGGAGGAAGGAGCGCAGAGGGACTCAGCTGAATAAGGGGCCTGCGCGCCTCGGGAGGAGTTTTCAGCCGCTTTCCCCGCAGTCGGGAAGAGGGGCGATGACGCTGCAGCCGGACCCTGCGCCTCCCTTGCCCCGTTTCCCCTCAGGACGCTCAGGCCGACCCCCTCCTCACGCCCACCAGGCCTCGCGAGCCAGGACGAGGGCAGGGGCGAGAGGACGGACCGAAGTTCCCTGGGACCAGACGCTGGAGGCCGCTCTTTCTGCACAGCTGCGGCGGGTGGCAGCGAACCCCTGCCCCTCAGAAGCTAGTCTTGTGCTGCCGACCGGGCACCGGACCAGGCGGAGGGTCGGCGCCCACTTACCCGGCCCGCCGTCCCCGCGACTGTCATGGCTTCGGCCGCCGGGGCACCTCCAGAGCCGGCAGCCTCAGTGAGGTTGCCCTCCCCTCGGGCTCCGGGGCAGTTCCGTGAAGGCGGAGGGAAGAGACCCCGCCTGAGCCAGGAGTTCCAGCTCTGAGGAAACGCGGGCTCTGTTCAGCGCGCAGTGGGTGGGACCGCTCTGCCCCGAGGCCTTCCGGGAGGGAGCGGGGCGGCGGGGGAGGGCGCCGCCAGGAGCGCAGGGCCCCGTCGGGGGTCCTGGAGGGGCGGCCCGGCCTGGGGGCCATGCCCATTGTGGCCGCAGCCCAGGCCTTTTTCCTGGAATCCTACCCAAAAAAATTAGAAAGATACACAGTCTATAGTAAATACTCACAAGTGATTGTTGCTGCTGTGCTCACTATTCTATTAAAGGTGTAAAATCCATAAAACACTTTAAGTTCAAAATTAAATATGAATTTTTACCTTTCTAATTATGTCTCTGATATTCACAGTTGTGGTTAATGAATCAGAGACTGTGGCATCACTAGTTAAAAATGAGCTTGTGAAAAAAATAGAACTCAGGCCCACCGGACCTACTGAATCACAATCTGCACTTTTACAATCTCCCCAGTGTACTCGTGTACCCATGAATAGTTGAAAGGTACATTTCTACCTCGACAGGTCTTTTCTCTATGAGAAATACACACATTTTATCCAGTTTGATATAAATAAAACACTCAAAAATGCATATGCCTGTGTTGAAACCATCATTTTATCATTTCTTTTTCAGACAAGTATAGTCTCTATACTGGTTTTGTGGCTCACATGCCATACTCTTTTCTTGTAGGTAGAAATAAGGTAGAGAAAGTCACTTTGTAAAAAAAGAAATTGTATATATATATATATATATATATATATATATATATGTATTAGTGGATAATTGAAGACACTCTTCTAAATTAAAACCTTCCTTAACTTGCTGTTTTCTTCTTGGGTCATATTATGAACTCTTCCCGTGGCCACATGGCATGTGTACGTTTAATTTCAGGGACTGCTGACATTCCAGGATGTGGCCATAGATTTTTATCAAGAGGAGTGAGAATGCCTGGACCAAGATCAATGGGAATTGTACAGGGATGTGATGTTAGAGAAGTATAGGAACCTGCTCTCCTTGGGTGAGGATACCTTCCTTCCAGAATTCCTTATCCAACCACAGGGTTTGGAGTCCTTCATTTGTAGAATATCTCGTGGAATCTTCTGCTTCCTACAATGGGGTTTCAGATTGCAACGTCTCAGGAAAGATTGGGAGTTTGTGGGTATAATTTTTCTTATTCTTTTAAAATTGCAGCCTCCCTTTTAATATACTTTGTAACTGCTTGGGATGTGTCTATATGAACTGTGTACTATATGCTTCTGTTATAGTCCTTACAATCTTTTATTGCCTTATTTTCTCTAACAATTTTCCATGGATTCTTTGGGCTTAAGGTATATTAACAGGGAGACTGCGAATCTGGGACTTCCCTGGTGATGCAGTGATTAAGAATTCGCCTGCAAATGCAGGGGACCCGGTTCGATCCCCGGTCCGGGAAGATCTCACGTGCCACGGAACAACTAAGCCATTGGGCCACAACTACTGAGTCTGCACGCCACAACTACTGAAGACGGTGTGTCTTGAGCCCATGCGCCATTTATTTTTTGGAGAATAAAACCACTTCTGAGTGATTAAAATTTAGGCCAGCTAGTCAAAATGCTTTATCACCTGTTCTTCTAAAACACTGGTCCATGGAACAAGTTTTACTAGGGATAACAGTGTAATTGTATTCTGGAGTTCATATGGGCAATATGGTTTATGACCTTGTTGCTGGATCACGACATTTCAACGGTATAACTGCTATTAATTGTCTGTTTGTTCAACGATTAAAGTCTCACGTGATCTGAGTTCAGACTGGAGTCATCCTGGTTGGTTTCTGTCTATTGCAGATTTCTTCCAGTATGAAAGGACAAGAGCAATACGGCTTCCTTTACAAAATGTCTTCAAACTAAATGATGATATAATCTGCATTCAATTAATTTATACATACCCTACTGTAGAACAGGGTTCGTTACGCTGGCAGAGCCCGGTAATTATGTAAAACTGAAACTTTTTCTGCACTGGTTCAAGTCCTCTTCCTAAGAATATGTTTATAATCAACATTCTTTCACAAATTACCCAATTTAATTCACCATAGCATTCCTCATATTAACTAAATGGAAAATCCTAGGCTATATACAAATCCAGAAAGGGCCAAAAATCGTCAGCCCCCATGGATGATTACAACCTATTGCTGAGGCGTTCAAATTACTTATTAAAGAACCACTATGTCCATCAACATCATCAATTTTTATATTATTGCCCCAATGCTAGCCTTAACCCTGGCTCTCACAACATGAATTCCTCTTCCCATATCTTATCCACTAATTAGTATAAATGTAGGCATATTATTTCTATTAGCCATATCACACCTAGCCATTTATTCCATCCTCAGATCTGGATGAACTTCACATTCAAAATACTCACTCACTGGAGCTCCAGGAACAATAGCACAGACGATCATCTCATATGAAGTAATGTAGCAGTTATTCTATTCTCAGTCTTACTGGTAAATGGATCATTTACACTTTCAACAGTAATTATTACACAAGAACACCTATGACTAATTTTCTCCTGACCCCTACCCAGAATTTGATTATCTCCGCAGTAGCAGAAATCCAGTGAAGCCCCACTTGATTTAACAGAAGTAGAATCAAAACCTGTACATGTCTTCAATGTAGAAAATGTAGCAGGCCCATTCACCCCGTCCTTCCTAGAGAATATGTCAATTTCCCTATAATAAACGTTTCCACAGCAATCTATTTTTAGGAGCATTCGACAATCCCTAGGTGCCAGAATTATAGATTCTTTCATCTTGTAAATATAGTTTTCTTTAAAAAATAATTTTTATAGTTTTACTACCTTTAAACAAAATGTACTCCATTGCTGTGGAATATTCCTTCATAGGAGCGTGCATGGTTCATTTCTGCATCCGTCTGTGATGGCCTTCAGGTTCCTTCAGGTTTGGCTCCTGTGGCTGCAAGTCCATGTCCGTGTGTCCTGGTGCAGGGCTGGTGGGTTTGTGTTCAACTGGGAGGAGCACTGTGGGTCTCTGTGCACGGACTTCGCTATCTGAGGCCCGATTGCTTCAGAAGTGGTTGCATCCCCCCGTTGCGTACCAGGCTTTCCATTGCTCCACATCCTGCTGATGTTTGATACTATGTCTTTCATGTCTGCCATTCTGGTAGGTGTATGCACAGTATTTTGCTTATGGCTTTAATCCCTCTGTTGTTAGTGAAGTTGTGCATCTTGTGGTATTCATGGACTATTTCCTGTTGTTTTTTGAAAAGTTTTAAAAATTGTGGTCTGGTACACATAACATAAAATGTACTATCTTAAGCATTTTTAAGTGCACATTTCAGGGTCAGGAAGTAATTCACACTGTTGTGCAAACCTGACCACCATCATCCTCCAGAACTTTTTCATCTTGCAAAATTGAAACAGTCCCCATTAAACACTCACTCCCCATTGTCCCTCCCTCAGCCTCTGGCCCTCAACATCCTACTTTATGTCTCTATATTTCCGACTGCTCTAGGGACCTTGTATGAGTGGATCAAGCACTGTTTGTTTTTTTGTGTCTAGCTTACATCACTGAGCATAATGCCCTCAAGGTTCATCCCTGCTGCATCCTGTGTCAGAATTGACTTGCTTTTTAGGCTGAATAGCCTTTCCTTGTATTGATGGACCGTGTTTTTCTTCTCCATTCATCCATTAGTGGACACATGTAATATCTACATTCATTTCTACTGTCATAATATTTGTGGAATAAAATCAGAAAGTCCTATGAATCAAAAGTCATTTGCCATTAACTTTTTTCTTAAACTTTTTGTTGTGGAAAACATCAAGGCTAAGAAAAGGGAAAAATACATGTCAGCTTCACTTGTGTTCAGGAATTAATGCTTTACGGATTCACTTTATTCCCTGTGTGTGTGCTATGCGTGTGCATGTGCCTGTTTGCATACATATGCTGTGCATGTGCATAGGTATGTGAACTTGCACACATTAGTGTGTGCATGGGCATATGGGTGCATGTGTGTTCACATGCTAGTGTGTGAATATATTTGTGCTGTGCACGTGCATATGTTTGTGTGTGTGCTGTGCCTGCCTGTGCGCACACCTGTGTGTTTGCTGGAACCACTTGCAAGTTGGCTGCAGACTGAATTGTGCCCCAGATATATCCGCACGCAGCTGCTCTAACAATCCTGCGTAGCCACGTAAAGGTCAC